>NC_141941.1:12845853-13145853 GCF_057802395.1 Ceratotherium simum simum
ACTGTCAGTGGGAAAGTAAATTGGTGCAGCTGCTGTGGAAAACAGTATGGTGTTCCTCCAAAAGCTTAAAATAGAATTATCATATGACATAGTAATTCCACTTTTAGGTATATATCCCCAAGAACTGAAGAGATATTTGTACAGCCGTGTTCATTACAGCATTATTCACAAGAGCCAAAATATGGGAGCAACCCAAGGATCCACTGTTGGATGAATGGATAAACAAAATGGTTTTATATATACGTATACAATGAAATATTATTCAGCCTTAAAAAAGAAGAAAATTGTTCAATTTGGATGAACCTGCAGCAGGGTTAGGGCACTATGCTAAGTGAAATGTGAAATAAGCCAATCAAAAAAACCAAATACCGTATGATTCCTCTCATATGGCATCAAATTAATAAACAGAGACCTCATTGAATTGGAGTTAGGTGGCCAACAGGGGAAGCTCTCAAGCCCAACATTGATAGCAGAGGCCAACAGGAAGAAGAAAGATTCTCTTTAACCATCAAGAAGCTTTAACCATCACAACTCAGCCAATGAATAGCCTCTACACCTGGAACTCTCTGTTTTCAACAGCCCTCTCGAACTTCCTCTTTCCCTCTATAAAACAGTTTCTCCTACCTTGCTGCTGAGGGACTTGCTTGTGGCTTGCCATGGTTACAGACCCTGAATTGCAATCCCAAATAAACCCATTTTTGCTGTAGGATGTAGGAAAAAACTGGCTGTCTGTTTGTTTAAGGTCAACACTTTGGCGGCCTGTATGGGCATCCAGAGAAGACCCCCAGCAACTCCGAGGCTGGTGTGCAAACAGGTGCTGTACCAACGACAGAACACACTGCGCTCACTGCTTTTCTTGCCAACCCTGGAGTTTGAGGGTAAGTCTTTCTCCTGAATCCGTGCTTTTGTCCTCTTTGCGTTTGAGGCTCTCCAGGCTTTGTGCAGGATCTACTTTAAGTCTTCATCCTTTTCTGGGAGAGGCCTTCATCTGAGAGTACTTGGGTAGAACTTCGGCCTGACTGTGTATCAGGCTGTTCATAGAACTGCGCTAGTCTTTGGTCTGATTCCTTTTGGAAATGGACTATTTCTACAGCAAGTGTGCCTGCCTTCTGTCTTATTTTCTGACTGTTTGTTAGAACTGTGCTGGTCCAGCCTTTGGCCTGGCCTGCTCCCATGCGAGCAGACTGTTCTTTGGAACTGTGTTGATCAACCTTTGCTTCACCTTAATGAAATCAAAATGTTCTATGGTACTGGCTCTTATTAAGTCTTCAGGCTGTTTGAGCTGTTCAAGCTGTTTGAGTTTAAGTTGTTTAAGCTATTTAGGCTGTTTAAGAATTATTCCTTTGCTCTAGAGAAAAACCTCTAAGAACCAGGATCCCAGTTATCTAAATAATTTAGATATTTAAAATTTCGGAGTGACGTCAGCATCATGGTGGAGTGAGCTTTCCCGTGAACTCTTCCCCCGACAAGATACAACAAAAGCAACAGTCACAGACCAACAACGGAATCCCAGACAGTGAAAACCTAGAGCGGAGGGATCCACACTGCCGCACATCTGAGAGCGGAACGTGCTGGGCCCCCAGAGGAAGTGGGGAGAGGTAAGGAGAACTCCGCTCCCTCCCCATCAGATCAGTGATCCCCGTCCGCGCGGCTCCCAAAGAGGTGGGAGGGGCGGCCCTTGGCGGGGAAACCGTGGCTCTTTGGACTCTCTCAGCCAGTGGGAAACTCCCGCACAGAGGACTCAGAGGAGCCACAGGGCTACTATCAACATCTGAGCACCCCAGAGAGCGGATAAAGAGGGGCAAACGAGAAGCCTCCCATGTCAGGGACCCTGGGGGCAAAAGAGAGAGCTCTCCCCTCCCCACAACCCGGACTCTGCAGCTCAACCGACCAGACCTAGCGATCTGAGGCAGACCTGATCAAACAACTGGACCCGTGGATCGCAGCGGGGAAAAAAAAAACTGCGGATCGCAGCAGAAAAACCGGGGCAGAGCACAGGGGCCTTAGACTACACAGCCCTTTACCACCAGACAGTGGCGGCAGGTGGAAATTGCAACCAGAGACTTCCAGGATGAAGAAAAACAAAACCAACACAGGAACCACAATGCAAAAATATATGAAATCACCAGACCAGAAACAAAATGACAAGCACCCAGAAATCAACCCCGAAGACACAGAAATCCATAAACTAAATGACAGAGATTTCAAAATAGCTATCATAAAAACACTCAACGAAATACGAGACAACACAGACAAACAATTCAATGAGATTAGGAGTTTCTTCACAAAAGAGATTGAAATCATAAAGAAAAACCAATCAGTGCTGATGGAGATGAAGAACACAATGGAGGAGATAAAGGAGAATCTGGAATCTTTAAAGAACAGAGCTGACAATATGGAGGAAAGAATTAGTACTTTAGAGGATAGGAATACAGATATACTCCAGATGGAAGAGGAGAGAGAACTAAGACTAAAAAGAAATGAAGAAACCTCCGAGAAATATCTGACTCTATTAGAAAATGTAACATAAGAATTATAGGTATTCCTGAGGGAGAGGAGAGGGAAAGAGGAACAGAGAGCCTATTCAAGGAAATAATAGCTGAGAATTTCCCAAATCTGGGGAAGGAGCAGGAAATACCAGTAAGCGAAGCCAACAGGACACCTATATATATTAACAGACAAAGGACTTCACCATGACACCTAGTGGTAAGGCTAGCCAGGGTCAACGACAAAGAAACGATATTAAGGGCAGCTAGACAAAAACAAAAAATAACGTACAAAGGAACTCCCATCAGGCTCTCAGCGGATTTCTCAACAGAAACTTTTCAGGCTAGAAGAGACTGGAATGATATATTCAAAATACTGAAAGACAAAAACTTTCAGCCAAGAATACTCTATCCAGCAAAAATATCCTTCAAATATGATGGAGAAATAGTAACTCTCCCAGATAAACAAAAGCTAAGGGAGTTCATGGCCACGAGACCCCCACTACAAGAAATACTCAAGAAGGCCCTCAGGCCTGAAAAAAAGAAGAGAAAGGGAACACAAAGCTTGGAGCAAGGAGAAAAGTAGGTAGACAAACTCAGAAAAATAGTAGATCTTTACCAGAATAGGTTAGCAACCACTTAAATACTACACTCAAAGATCAAAGGAAGAAATTCACCAAAAATAAATTTAACCTCATCTCTGTAAACACACAGCCACAACACAAGATAGAATAAGGTATAACAAGAACAACTTAGAAGGGGAAGAGGAAAGTGACTGAATTGACTTAGTATAAGGAAATAGGAGGCTATCAGATAATGGACTATCCCATACACAAGATTTTTTGCCCAAACCTCAAGGTAACCACTAAACAAATAATCAAAGCAAAACCACATATGATAAACAAAGAGAAAACTAGAAGAATCATAAGACAGAACAACCAAACTGAATTGGCAGTCCAAAACAAATGGGACAAGAAACAAAGGAAATGCAAAAGAACCAGAAAATAAGTGACAAAACAGCAACATTAAGCCCTCATATATCAATAATTACCTTAAATGTAAATGGATTGAACTCTCCAATCAAAAGATACAGAGTGGCAGGATGGATTAAAAAGCAAGACCCAACAATATGCTGCCTTCAGGAAGCACATCTTAGCACTAAAGACAAGCACAGGCTCAGAGTGAAAGGATGGAAGACAATACTCCAAGCTAATGGCAAACAAAAGAAAGCAGGTGTTGCCATACTCATATCAACAAAGTAGACTTCAAGATAAAACAGGTTAAGAAAGACAAAGAAGGGAAATATATAATGATAAAAGGGACACTCCATCAAGAAGACATATCACTTATAAATATATATGCACCCAACATAGGAGCACCAATGTACATAAAGCAACTATTAACAAACCTAAAAGGAGAAATCAACAACAACACAATAATAGTAGGGGATCTTAACACCCCACTTACAGCAATGGATAGATCATCCAGACAAAAAGTTAATAAAGATATATTAGACTTAAATGAAAAACTGGACGAGATGGACCTAGTAGACATATACAGAGCACTCCATCCAAAAACAGCTGACTACACATTCTTCTCAAATGCGCATGGAACATTCTCTAGGATAGACCATATGTTGGGAAACAAAGCAAGCCTCAATAAATTTAAGAAGATTGAAATCATAACAAGCATCTTTTCAGACCATAAGGCTATGAAACTGGAAATGAACCATGAAAAAAAACTGGGAAAGTGACAAAAATGTGGAGATTAAACAACATGCTACTGAACAACCAATGGATCATTGATGAAATTAAAGGAGAAATCAAAAACTATCTGGAAACAAACGAAAATGATAATATGCCATACCAAACCATGTGGGATGCAGCAAAAGCGGTCCTGAGAGGGAAACTCATAGCGATACGAGCCCACCTTAACAAACAAGAAAAAGCCCTAATAGGCAACCTTAAATTACACCTAACAGAACTAGAAAAAGAAGAACAAACAAAGCCCAAAGCCAGCAGAAGGAGAGAAATAATAAAAATCAGAGCAGAAATAAATGAAATTGAGACCAAAAAAAAGTAGAAAGGATTAATGAAACAAAGAGTTGGTTCTTCGAGAAGATAAACAAAATCGACAAACCCTTAGCCAGGCTTACTAAGAAAAAAAGAGAAAAGGCTCAAGTAAATAAAATTAGGAATGAAAGAGGAGAAATTACAATGGATACCACGGAAATACAGAGGATTATAAGAGAATACTATGAGAAATTATATGCCAACAAATTGGACAATCTAGAAGAAATGGATAAATTCTTAGACTTATACAACCTCCCAATATTGAACCAAGAAGAAATGGAGAATCTGAATAGACCAATAACAAGTAAAGAGATTGAAATAGTAATCAAAAACCTCCCAAAAAATAAAAGTCCAGGACCAGATGGCTTCTCCAGTGAATTTTACCAAACATTCAAAGAAGATTTAATACCCATCCTCCTCAAACTATTCCAAAAAATAGAGGAAGATGGAATACTTCCTAAATCATTCTTTGAGGCCAACATCACCCTGATACCAAAACCAGACACGGACAATACAAAGAAAGAAAATTACAGGCCAATATCGCTGATGAACATTGATGCAAAAATCCTCAACAAAATATTGGCAAACCGAATACAACAATACATTAAAAAGATCATACACCATGATCAAGTAGGATTTATACCAGAGACACAGGGATGGTTCAACATCTGCAAATCAATCAACGTGATAGATCACATCAACAAAACAAAGAATAAAAACCACATGATCATCTCAATAGACGCAGAGAAGGCATTTGACAAGATACAACATCCATTTATGATAAAAACTCTCAATAAAATGGGAATAGAAGGAAAGTACCTCAACATAATAAAGGCCATATATGACAAACCCACAGCCAACATCATACTCAACGGGGAAAGAATGAAAGCCATTCCTCTGAGAACAGGAACAAGGCAGGGCTGCTCACTCTCACCACTCCTGTTCAACATAGTACTGGAGGTTTTGGCCAGAGCAATTAGGCAAGAAAAAGGAATAAAAGGAATCCAAATAGGTAACGAAGAAGTGAAACTCTCACTATTTGCAGATGACATGATTATATATATAGAAAACCCTAAAGAATCTGTTGGAAAACTATTAGAAACAATCAACAACTACAGCAAAGTTGCAGGGTACAAAATCAATCTCCAAAAATCAGTTGCATTTCTATATGCTAATAATGAACTAACAGAAAGAGAGCTCAAAAAGATAATACCATTTACAATTGCATCAAAAAGAATAAAATACCTAGGAATAAATCTTACCAAGGAGGTGAAGGACCTATACAATGAGAACTACAAGACATTATTGAAAGAAATCCATGATGACATAAAGAAATGGAAAGATATCCCATGCACGTGGATTGGAAGAATAAACATAGTTAAAATGTCTATATTACCTAAAGCAATCTACAGATTCAATGCAATCCCAATCAGAATCCCAATGACATTCTTCACAGAAATAGAAAAAAGAATACTAAAATTTATATGGGGCAACAAAAGACCCCAAATAGCTAAAGAAATCCTAAAGAAAAAGAACAAAACAGGAGGTATCACAATCCCTGACTTCAAAACATACTACAAAGCAATAGTAATCAAAACAGCATGGTACTGGTACAAAAACAGACACACAGATCAATGGAACAGAATTGAAAGCCCAGAAATAAAACCACACATATACGGACAGCTAATTTTCAACAAAGGTGCTAAGAACATGCAATGGAGAAAGGAAAGTCTCTTCAATAAATGGTGTTGGGAAAACTGGACAGCCACATGCAAAAGAATGAAAGTGGACCATGTGCTATCGCCATTCACAAAAATTAACTCAAAATGGATCAAAGACCTGAAGGTGAGACCTGAACTGTAAAACTCATAGAAGAAAATATAGGCAACACACTATATAACATTGGTTTTAAAGGAATCTTTTCGGATGACATGCCTACCCAGACTAGAGAAACTAAAGAAAAAATAAACAAGTGGGACTTTATCAGATTAAAGAGTTTTTATAAGACAAATGAAACCAGAATCAAGATGAACAGACAACCAACCAGCTGGGAGAGAATATTTGCAAAACATACATCTGACAAGGGGTTGATCTCCATAATATATAAAGAACTCACACAACTGAACAACAAATAAACAAACAACCCGATCAAAAAATGGGCAGAGGAAATGAACAGACACTTCTCCAAGGAAGATATACAGATGGCCAATAGGCACATGAAAAGATGCTCAACATCACTAATCATCAGGGAAATGCAAATCAAAACCACACTAAGATACCACCTCACGCCTGTTAGAATGGCTATAATCACCAAGACAAAAAACAACAAATGTTGGAGAGGATGTGGAGAAACAGGAACCCTCATACACAGCTGGTGGGAATGCAAATTGGTGCAGCCTCTATGGAAAACGGTATGGAGATTGCTCAAAGAATTAAAATAGAGATGCCCTGTGATCCAGCCATCCCACTACTGGGAATCTATCCAACGCACCTGAAATCAACACTCCAAAGAGGCTTATGCACCCCTATGTTCATTGCAGCATTATTCACCATAGCCAAGAAGTGGAAGCAACCTAAGTGTCCCTCGACTGTCGATTGGATTAAGAAAATGTGGTATATATATACAATGGAATACTACTCAGCCATAAGAAAAGACAAAATCGTCCCATTTGCAACAACATGGATGGGCCTGGAGCGTATTATGTTAAGTGAAATAAGCCAGAAAGAGAAAGACAAACACTGTATGATCTCACTCATATGTGGAATATAAACCAACACATGGACAGAGAAAACTGGACTTGGTTACCAGGGGCAGTGGGTGTGGGGTGTGGGGGGTGGGGGGTGGGCACAAGGGGTGAAGGGAGTCATATATATGGTGATGGACAAACAAAAATGTACAACCCAAAATTTCACAATGTTAGAAACCATTAAAACATCAATAAAAAAAAAATATCTACAGGGATCCTGATCCAATTTTATAAGAAGAATTAGATAATATAGCCTTTAAGGCCTTAAAGCACAGTTTGAAACACACCTGCCCTTGGACATCCCAATTACCAGATTCACTTTTTCTCTTTGTATATGAAAAGGAAGGGAATGCCCTTGGGGTACTCATCCCAAAACATGGGGACCATCATTGACCCATAGGGTATTATAGCCAGCAACTGTAATGCGGCATGGGGATACCCCCTTTCCCTTAGAGCCATTACTGCCACTGCCTTTTTGGTAGAAGCCACTAAGAAAATTGCTGTGGGATCCCCTTTAACCATTTCTATATTTCATGCAATAGAAGCGCTGAAGTTTTCCTCCTCACGTCTATGAAATCCTTTTGTTGACTGCTTCTTACATAACTCACACTGTAATAACCTTAACCCCTCCAAATTACCGCCAAGGTCCCTCATGACTACTTAATACTGAGAGATCACCTTCTAACTCTTTATGATGATCTGCAGGAAACGCCTCTGGGTAACACTGATTTCTCATAGTTTACTAATGGCTCTTATTTAAAAGTGACAACGGCAAGTATTGTGCTGGCCAGTATAATGGCATTGCAACTCCTTTTGATTTCATTGAGGTAGCTTTTACTTTTATCTCTGGCCACTTCTGCACAACAGGCTGAATTATGCCCTTTATAGAGGCTGGTACTTCAGCCAAGGGAAAAACTGCCAATATTTATACTGACAGTAGATATGCTTTCAGAGTAGCTCATGATTTTAGAAGGTTGTGAAAGCAATGTGGTTCGTGACTGCCAGCAGAAATAAAATTACAAATGGCCCTTATGTTCAGGAATTACTGGATGCTATACTTTTATGCCGCTTTATCTATTATTAAGATCCCAGGATATTCTAAACTGGACTCTCTAGAAGCTAAGGAAATCACCTTGCTGACACTTCCACATAGAATGTAGCCCTTAAAGGAACCAACAGCAGACAAGCCTCTGCATGGTCCAAAAGAATACTCCCCCAAATGATAACTTAGAAAAAGTGACTAAAGAAGCCCAACAATTAACCTCAGAAAAATAAGATTGGAAATTCAACAAGTGCTGGTTTGAGAAAAGAATAAGCTCTGGTTTGGACCAACCAGAGACTCTATAATCCCTATTCCTAACCACTATACATGCATTAAACTGTTGGTCTACTGACAAAATGACAGCATTCATGAATCACTGCTGGTGGGGAAATATTAACAGTGTCTCAAGAAGTGCCTATCTCACTTGTCCCACTTGTCCCAAATACAACCCAGGGAAGCCTCTACTCTCAGACATTTTAAACTGCCTAATGACCACACAAGGTTTGCCAAATGGATTTCATACAACTTCCCCTGTCTCACGAATATAAATATGTTTTAGCCATAGTTTGCATGTTTTCTCAAGACTGAAGCCTTCCCCTGCAGACTGGCTACTGCCTCTTCTGTGGCTAAAGTCCTTTTGGAAAGGATTATCCCTCTCTAGGGAACTCATCTAGAGCTTCATAGTGAACAAGGCACCTATTTTACTGGTCAAGTACTTGGACAAGTCTGCACTGTTTGGCTGGTTTTACAACACTTTCACTACGCTTAACACCCTCAGTCCTCTGGGTTAGCAGGATACACTAAGACTCAGTTGGCAAAATCCGAATACCTTGGTCAAAAGCATTGCTGTTGGTCCTTCTAAATCTCAGATCTACCCCCTACGGCACTCATAAATTCTCTCACTTTGAGACAGGCACAGGACACACAATGCATATGACTCTTGCCTATTTTGACCTACAGCTGTTAAAAGGAGATGTGCTCCAATACTGCAAAGGTCTCATTGTTTCTATTAAAAGTAACCATGCTTTGGTAGAGCAATCTTTTCACAGTGCACTCTAGGGAGACAAAGACCTTAGCATTACACCTTGAAACCTGGAGGTTTCATCTACTGGAAAAGATCTCCAGAAGGACTCTCTTCAACCTCTCTGGAAATGCCCCTATCGGGTACTGCCAAGTAACCCTTCTGCTGCAAAACTGCAGGGAATGGACTCTTGGATTCATGTATCACACATAAAGAAAGCATCAAACCCTGAATGGACCTGCACATTATCGGGAGACCTGAAAGTAAAGATTTCCCACAATTGAAGGAGATGACATCTGACGAGATAGCTTTCCCAAGATGTCCAGACCAGGCCTGTTGGAAGTTTGTCTGCCAAACCTTTGATGGTGACAACGCTTCAAATGATCTCCAATGCCTATGATCTTGATGACATACAGACTTTAGAAAAGTACATTAGAGTCCTCCCTCCTACCCCTCCTTGTTACTCAAATGTGGCCTCAATAGGTTTCCAATCTGTGCACTTTCCCTCTGACATGACACCGAGGAAAAGTCCTTCCTGGCATTGGGGACAAAAACCTGCTGGAACCAAAAAAATCTGACTCTTGATCAATGATGTTTTCAGAGAAATCTTTTGATCAAAAGGGGAAAATGTCAAATTAATAAAAAGAAATCTCATTAAATTGGAGTGAGGAGGCCAAAAGGCGGAGCTCTCATATCTTATGTGGAAAGCAGACCCCAACAGGAAAAAGAAAGACACACTTTTCATGACCAACAGGAAGCTCAGCTAATAAGAGTGTGGGATATCAAAACTGGCCACCTGAAAATATGTCTCTTTACCTTGATTATTTTCTTTGAAGGACATGTGACCTTCCCCTCCCAAACTGCCTAAAGAATTTAACATAGGAGGCCTGTTCAAAGAAGGAGCCACTACCATATGATAGTGTGGTAGTATAACATAAAATAGGTGTGATAAGAAAGGCACCAACAAACCCATCTTATCAAAAATTCTGTCTGTGCAGCCACATTCTCTATAGGTGGCCCAGTAAAGAGTTGTCTGACAAACATTTGTATTTCCATCTCCATGTGAATTGTCTTCTTCTCCTCTGAAATCCCAAACCACTACCCCAATGCCCACCTGGTCTTGAGCTGAAAAATACTTAAGTGAGCAACTTAGAATGACGAGTTGCCAGTTGCTATTTTCTGAGTTTCTCCCATGTATACATGTTATAAAGCTTTGTTTGATTTTCTCCTGCTATTCGGTCTCAGGTCAATTTAATTTGTAGCCCAGCCAGAAAGAAACCAGAGTGGGTAGAGGATAGTCTTCTTCTCCTTCAAGAGACAGTCACAACTCAGCCAATGAAAAGGCATTATACCTGGAACAGTTTGTCTGCAACAGCACTGCCATTTCCTCTTCCCTTCTATAAAGGATTTTCTCCTCCCTTGCTGCTGGGGGACTCCCACCTGGCTTGCAATGACTGCAGACTCAATTTAAATTCTTTGCTGATCTCAAATAAACCCATTTTTAGTGGAGAGAGAATTGGCTATTTGTTTAAGGTCAACAATCGGGTATTTAGAGTAGTCAAAATCATAGAGAGAGAAAGCAGAAAAGTGGTTATCAGTAGGTGGGGAGTTATTGTTGAAAGGGTATAGAATTTTTATTTTATACGATGGAAAGTGTTCTGGAGATCGATGGTGTTGCTGGTAGCACATTATAAATGTATTTACTCCACAGTATATTCTGAATATAGGTCCTCTGAAATCTCCAGTTTGCTTTGGTTTGTAGAGACTATATTAAAAGATTCTGGAGGTTGGTTTTACAACAATGTGAATATAGTTAACACTACAGAACCATATACTTAGAAAAGGTTCAGGTGGTATATTTTGGTATGCTTTAAATACACACACACAATTAAAACACCAAACAAACAAAAACGAGTGTCTAAAAAAAGAAAAAGATAAGTACTAGCAGAGAAGATCCAGATCACCTAGTGCCAAAAACTGGGTGCTGACTGACACAAACTCTGGACTCTTTTTCCTGGTCACAATTCCTCAAGCCTAGATCTCTTTGCTGGACCAGTAGGACTTCTGAGGGAGGGAGAGAGAGAGAAGTGAGAGCAGGTTAGCTAAAAGGCTTGTATCTGTGTAAATATGTGGCAGGGGGGTGGTTAGTTTGTGGTTTCCACCGGTTTATGCTATGGCACAGCCCAAATTTCCCCTGCCAAAACTTTGGTTTTAGGAGAGGTTGAGACAAATGCAGAGGTTTTGTATAGACCCCCAAAACAAAAGGAAAACAGATGCGTGAACTCCCAGCAAAGTGGAAGTGGAGTATTAAAATTGAAAACCCTGGCTGGTGGGAGACAGTTGCTGCCAGGTGCCTCTGACCTGTCTCACCTGCCTAGCCTTGCTGCTTCACTGTGTGCACTTTCCTTAGTACAAGGTGGATTCTCTCTGCTGAACCTCCCAGTTCTTCCTGTCCAGGAGAGCCAGGGTTGGGGCAATGGGAGTGAGGCAGATAGGGCAGGGTGTGCAGTGAACAAAAAGATAAAGGCAGGGAAGGTGCACACTAATGTCTTTCATGCCTAGCTGAATCTTCTGAGAGGGTGACCATGCTGACGCAATCTTACCTTGCTCCCGGCCGGGGGTTAGTTTGAGGGCTGAGGTGAAAATGAATGTGCTGGTTTGCGGAAATAGAAGCCACACACACCAACTTTTTGCCTAGTTTGTGTTAAAGAATGCCCTCATATTTTAGATCCGGAAGTGGCATGTCTTATGTGGAAAGCAGAAGGAGACTCGGGCATTTGGCAGGCTAGCTTGCTTCAGGATGGATAACCCAGAGGGAAATGGGGGTGGCTGAGGTGTGGCTGAGCTGCTTCTAGAGCTTCAGAGCGCCAATTTCTCTTCGACAGTCCGTGGACACAAGAGTAGGCAATTCTCCCAGCGCCGCATCACCAGCTGCTTTGCTTAGGAGCTAGTGTTCCAGCCCGCCAGTGTAGTGGCACAGCGCCGCACTCTTCCCAGCGGCGCATCTTGGGGGCGGGAGGAAGGGGGAGGTGGCGGAGGGAAGTCTCCCGGGTCCACCTGGGGGAGATTTAAACGGCAACAGGGCTGTCACCTGAGGCCAATACTGGAGTGCTGTGCTGCCAGGCTGGGGGCCAGCTCATGGTGGCGCGAGGGCCTACGGTTCCCGCAACTGCGGTGGGTAGGCTTGGCATTTCCCAGGATTACCGCAACCAGCACACTCTGCTGCCTGCAGTCCGCGCCACGCATATCTCAGAGCTGAGCCTGAGGAGGCTCTGTCTTGACCGGCAGAGCCCGGCTGCGCACGTTGGGAGGTATGAGAAACAGCCGCAGTGGGCAGGCTACACGGTGGTCTCCGCCCAGCTCCCAGCAGGGCGGGAGAGGTGGAAGCTGGTAACAGTCCACACGCCTTGTTCCCCTCTCCTCACCACTGCTGCTGCTTTCTAGGGCTCTTGAGCCGCAGCTACGGGCTTTGGTGCCACTGGGTGCCCTGTCCCACTGGCTTACCACTCGCCAGCCCACGAACGCCGAACTCAGACCACGCCCTGACTCGCAGTTGGTCGCGCCTGACCCTGAGACCTTGGCAGACACCTCTGCTAAAGGAAACTGGAGCTAATAGGAAGAGTGTACCTTTTGTGTGGCTAGGCTGTCAGCTGCTGCCAACTCGCTTGGCGCTTAAGTCGATGTCAGGTCTTTCCTGGAAGGGCGAAAGGAGGGGTTTCCCAGCTGGGAGGTTTGGGCTCGCCGGGAACAATCCAGCCTCAGCTGACTCCAGGGTTTGGGTCTTGCATTCTGGCTCGGAGGGGGCGGATTCTGTGTGTGCAGGGCCCCAAGATTGGACCTGGAGTTAGGGGTGAAGGGTTAAGTACCTTTATGCCCTGAGTTCTGAAAAGGAGGTGGGCAGAGGCTCATTAGCTAGACCTGGGAAGTCTGCCTTGATGTTTGTGATCTGGGGCAAGCTGCTGGGCTGGAGAAAATTTGCAGGCCACCCTCAAGGCCTGGAATTCAATACTAAAGCACCCTGAACAAATACAGTCTGCGAGAAATCCCTTCACTAGGTTCTTGTGAGGAAAAACAGTTGAATTTTATGAAAGTTTAGAGATTGGGTTCAGCTGGGTCCTGGTTTCTAGGTTGTTTGATGCCCTTTTCCATATTGACAGGAGCCTGTAAAAGCCAGGACTTTCTTATTTCCACTGTTATATAGCATCTCTGGCTGACATACTCATCAGTTCTCACACACAAGGCTATGGTGAAACAGAAACATCAATCTGTAGCTATTAGAAGGAAAACTGGCCCCAGCTTGGGAGTGCATGAAGAACATATCCTCTTCACAAATCCTTGGTTTCATTCAGCCTAAGTAAACAACAACCTTATCCCCCACAGGAATGCCTGAAACCTAGTTGTTGAAGTGCTGGGTGGATTTCCTTCTGATTTCATACCTTCTCACCATACACCCTGGGAGGCATGGCCTGCTGTAAATCATTAAGATATATGCAAGTGTCTGAAAATACACTTTTAAATCATGGCAATTCCCTTCCACACCGGTATATTTAAACTCCAGAGCAAATTGGATCTCTTTCCACTTGGTGGTTTTTCTGTGTCATCAACAGACCTCTAATACCTGGGCTTTCAGGCACTGTGCATTATGCATTAGCCTCCTTGTGATGCACACAGAAAGTTCTGTCAGGCCTCCAACCCAAACTATCTTGCCACCCCGAATGCCCACTTCTGGTGTAAGCCTCAAGTTTTGCTCCTGGCTGTCACCTTCCTGAGGTAACCATCCTGTGCCACTCACCTCTTTGCGTATTTGTGAGGGCTTCAGTTACTTAGAGTCTATCTGCTGGTTCCTAACCACTTCTTGTCCTGGGAGAGGCTGAGGGAAAGGGGTTGGCCAAGTCCTCTAAATTCCTCCAGTCCCAGGAGGGCACCCATTGCTGACACATCTTCTCCCAGGTAACTCTGCTAGTATAAACACCGATTCATCCACTGGTGAATCAATTTGGGAAGACTGAAGGCCTGACAGTAAACTGAACCCAGGCCAGAAATTTTGAGACAATACTGCTGATACCATGTTGGGAGTGCCTCTTAGGCCCTCCTTCCTAAAATGCTCAACAAGTCTTCAAAAAGGACAGACAGAAAGAGCAGCCATCTTCACCCTAGTAATTTCTGATTCCAGCAATGTCCTTCTCTGGGCGCCAAATCCAAGCCCTAGATTAGGTAGATTTCACAGGAAGGCAGTGACTTAGATACTTTCTAATACAGAAATCTCTAAGAAAAAGACAAATCTTCAGATGTTACTTCATTTACAAGGGGAAGGAGGGCAAACAAATATATGCTTCGGGTTCAAGGTAGCTGGCAGATGGGGTCCTACGAAGACCTTGGGCCAGTAGATCTTTTTTAGTGCCATTCAATAACTGCTTAGACTTCTTTTACAAAATGACTGCAAGCCTTTCAGTGTGGGTGTTTGTGTTGTATTACTATTTTATATTATCAAGCTGTTTATACTATGGAAAGTGAAAAGACAATATCCATAATCACCCAAATCTTCCTTATGGAGTTCTAGTGTTTCAGGGCCCAGAGTAAAGTTTCTGGAAAGCCTCTTCATTAAAGGCCTGTGAGTTTGTCTACTACAAATGAATCCCCAGGACAGTATTGGGAGTCCAGGGTCTCCCAGAGACAAAGGGTAAGGGGCTTTCCACAGGTGTGCTAGCCTCTCCCTTAGGTCTGAGAGGAGCAAGATGGCAGTTGTGACAGTTGTGGCAATGTCAGCCTGGTCTGAAAGCAGTAACCAGAACAGAGAGGCCTGCATCAAACAGACTATAAGAGAGTTAGAAACTGAATAAGAATCTGGATCAGGCAAGTGCCTTAGATGGAGCCATGCTTAATAATCAGAAGACTCTCTAGCTTGGGTACTTCACTTGCTTCTTTGTTTTTCTACTGTCTGATGCCCTCATTCCCTCCCAATTGCTGCTTCTGGTTCTCTCTGTCTCTTTCAATTTCATTAAAATTTCCTGCTTGCTGAGTGTTAAACATAGCACTTTGACATTCCACCCTCTTAGCTTTTGAGGGGCTAGCAGGAGAGTAAGTGTCCAGAAGGAGAAAGAGAGAATAAAGGTCTGGGCCATAATGCACAATCTGCAGGCTGTGAGGCCTTCATGGAGAAGCTCAGCCTCAGCAGGTAAATAGTACTGGCGATGGTGGCGGGTGGTATGTAAATTAGTATTGTTATTCTCCAGCTTTGTGCCTTATGTCTCCCAAACAATCTTGCCTAACCAGATTCAAAAGTAAATAAAAACTTTAAACATCTAGAATGGATGAAGTAAAATCTCACATTTTAATTTCCATTAAGTCTCATTCAATCCTCTTTAGAACTGGGATTCTTTACAATGATATTTTTTAAATTCCATGGAACTGGAAAATATATTTCTCAGAAATGGAAGAGAAACACTTTTAATCCCACCACCCTATACAGAATGCAGTGGAGCGAGGCTCACTTGTAAAAAGGAGGGATAGTTTAAAGAGCAAATTATGTCAAAAGTGGATTTACTGTCTTGCTTGTCTCTAGCAAAAATTTTTTCCCACAGTAAGCCGTCCTCATAGCCTTTTCCCCTTTATAACACCCTTTCCCATTCATTTTAACTCCCGGACTTAGACAGTTAGACAACT
This sequence comes from Ceratotherium simum simum, assembly GCF_057802395.1. Lineage (NCBI taxonomy): Eukaryota > Metazoa > Chordata > Mammalia > Perissodactyla > Rhinocerotidae > Ceratotherium > Ceratotherium simum. The sequence continues at coordinate 12,861,885 of NC_141941.1, forward strand.
TTGTTAGCCCCTCTTTGTTAGCTACCCAACCACTCTTCTACCCCCTCTTCCTTCCCCACTTTCCCTGCCTAGGTCTCAGGACTGAGACAAGCACCAGGACCCAAGCTCTTGTTTGTCCTCGATTTTCCTGTGCCTCAAAACTCGGAGGAAAACCTGTGGCTGGAGGGAGTGTTGAGAATGCAAGAGGTGGATGAAGGTGTTTCTGCACCTCCATGGTGCAGCCTAATCCTGCTAGACTGGGCTGGAATGACCTGTGCTGCCCCAGACCAGCACCCCCCTGCAGCTCATAGAGGCATAAGGCCTCCTTATCTGGAGCCATACTCAGTTTCCTCACAAATACTCAGTCAGTCATCTGATTATTTTAGACTTGTTTTGAATAAAAGGAGCTGCTTCAAAAACAAACGTTGCTATACCATACAACCAGAGGCCTTTTGTGTGTCTGTAACTCACCTGTGTTCAGTCTAAGAACTTTTAATGTCCAGACCTAAAAGTCTTTATAAAAATAGCTTCATAGAATAATATTCCAAGTGTCTTTCTGCTTGTTACCAAAGATTAAAAAAACAAAGTGTAGGTTAGCTTTCAGAGACATCCACCCCCTAAAAAGGAAGGATAAGGTCTGCATTTTATTTTGCCTCTCTGCTGCAAATGTGCACAGTTGCCTGCGTTGGCAGCCAGCTAAGTTGGGTACTGCTCTGAATGCACTTGCCCAGTTGTTAACCAGCAGCTCTAGAGCATGAAGATTCAGTTGTGCCTTAAGTTTTAGGGTAGAAATGTTTCACTTCTGCTCTGAAAAGAGTACTTGTTATAGCTATGTACTGAGAAGTAAACAGAATGAATATTATCTAACCTAATTCCTGTTGTCAGTACTACATCTAATTTTTAAAGAGGTAAATATCTGCTAACTAGAGTTGGTTTTGGTCTTGGCTTAGTGTTCAACTTGAGACGCTGTTAATTATTTTGAGAATGAGGATGTTCCAGGATATTTTAAAACGTTCTTTCCGTGTGGATTTGCAAGTCACCTCCATAAGGGATTGATGATTGCATCTAGTCTGCACCATCTTGTCCTTAGGCAGAAAAAGACCCCTGAACTGCTTTATTGAGAAGGCAAGTGGGACACCTTTGACAGCGATATCCTAGTCTGCAATCTGCGTGCGCTTAAACCGGAACACCTCTCCCCCAGTCTTACCCTCCCGTCTAGCTTCATCAACTCAGACTTCTCTGCTACCCCTTCGGGTTCTGCGCTTGGAGGAGAAGGGGATCTTGCCTCTAGGTTTCTTGCTCCCGCCTGCCTGTCCCGGTTGTCCCCGCCCGCAGGTGAGCTAGAGAGATTCAACTGAGTTGAATGCTGCGCGCGCTGTCTCTATGCCGCCGCGGAGCACAGATCTGCACGACTCTCCACGAGGAAAGTTTTGGGGTGAACGGTGTAAGCCAAAAATTGCTCCCCGCCAGGAAAAATAAAAAGCAGAATAAAAGATACTGAGGCTATGTGTCGGAGCCAAAGCGGACCCTCCAACCCTCTGAGGTACCTAAAAAGAAAAATGCCTGCGAACCGTGACAACTTAAGAGGGATCTTTACTACTCCACGCCGCCCCGCAATCATGTGCCCCACGGGCTGTTCCCCCTTCCTCTCCGTAACTCTTTAAACAATTCCTATAGGATCGAAACGTCCGAGGAATTCGGGCATGGAGTTTGGGTAGACCGGCTACTATTGCCTGGGTGGTGGTTTATTTTCCTGGGTGGCCCTCTTGACAGCGAAATGCGAATGGGAGGTAGACGCCGACAAGGGGTGAGGGTGACGCGCCCTCGCCAAGCTCTGGGTAGTCTCAGACGGAACCCAAGGCCTGGAAAGAGCACCGTTGGTGACTGGAATTCGACCGCTGTGGCTAAGTGGAGTGCTAGGGACGTTATCGTAGTTGTGGTCCTCCACAGGCCTTGCAGATAGCGAGCAGGAGTGTTGGCGCGCGGCTGCGAGAGACGCCTCCGTCGCCCCACGTTCCCACCTGCTCAGACTCTGCAGGCAGCCTTCGCCAGCACTGCCGGAGTCAGTCCCTAGCTGGTTCGGGACGCTGGCCTAGGACTGGCGTGCGCAGTCCACTCTGCCTGAGGTGGGAAGGAGAGAGCAAGGGGTAAGGAGATGAACGCCCTTAAGTGGTCCAGGATTCGGATCTGGAGAAGCGAAACCGGTGCGGCGGCGAATCGATGACCAGGAGGGAAACTTAAGCAAAGTTTTCCTGGGGAATCACCCCTTCTGAAACGCCACAGCTGAAGCGCAGGACAGGAGTGCAGGCGCAGGGAGTGCAGGGAATCAGCGAGGAAGGCGCGTTGCGATCGCTGCGTTCTGCAGTGGACTAACTGAATCCAGCTCCTAGCAGCAAGGTGATGCAGACAGGCGTTCCTCGTTGGACACCGCCTGAGCTCCATGCATCAGAGAAGACGCATGGGGTCCCGGACTGCAACCGAGAGCCCGAGGGAGGCGGGAAGCAGAGAGGAAGCTGCTGAGCCCGCCTGACCCGGTGGAACCTCCGGGGCTGGCAGAGTAGCGCACGGCTACGCTCACTTGCCTAAAGTGTTGGAACCCGCCACTCAGCCAACTCGGCCCAGAGCCCCTCTCTCTACAGGGCTAACCCGGAGAGGACATCATTGACAAACAGGCGAAGGAGACGAATGCAGCGTTGGGCACCGGGAGATAGCAAACTTTGCCGGTCCCAACGTTTCTTCAGCCTGGCTACTTCGTTCCTTAATATTGCACTTTCCCTCCCCAAAACCTGTCTCCAGTTACGCAACCGTCTCTTCCCTCAACTTTTCACCTTGCGTCAGCTCTTGAGAAAACTGAAAAGTGCTGGATCTCAAGCTCGTTGTCCGCTCGCTGGTTGAGGATTTCACGTCAGAGCCGCAACACCTTTATTACGCATGGCTACGGTCGGCGGGGGCGTCGCGCGCTGCAGTTGGCTTCCTGAAGCCCCGGTCTCCTACGTAGGTTTATCCTCAGACTCTCACGTATGCTGCTAGCTGTCGCCTTCCCGCTTCCCTTTGCTGCATTGCTTGCTTTCTGTTATATAGTTCATAGCTCTAACGAATTAAAAATTCAACCAACCTAACCAGCTCTCTGTGGGTACCAGGAAGGAAAGGGTGTGAAAGGGGGCCTGTAGCTTTCCCGGGGACTGGATCGCGGGACTCGTTTGCCTGAGAGGAGAGAGGTGGGGTGAAGCTGGAACGCTCTGCTCAGTTCTCTAGCGAACGGAAAACGGAAGGCGGCAGGTATCTATCTGCTCCCTTTTTGGACTGGGGAAGATCTTTAATACGTGCGATCACCCCCACCTTGCCATTCCGCGGACCGGTATTTTTTCCCAATTGGAGATACACCGCGTGCGTTACGTTGTGTGGAGAAGAACGTTCAGAGTCTACCCGAGCTAGACCTGTGGATGCCGCCGCACTCACAGCCAAAATCTGTAGGTGATACTAATTTTTCTCCGCTTGCTCCAAAGCATGACTCTAGTGGACTTAAAAATTCAACTACTAAGAAACAGAACAAAGTGTTCCCTTTCTGTTGATCCGCCATCGGGTTACATGCGTTGATAACAAATCTTTTAAAGTTGTCTCCGCCCTCCAGTGTTGCTGTTTTGAGTTTTCAGTTATAGGCTCCCAGGGCTGGAGGTAGAATAGGGTTGTCCGGGGCCGGAATGAAAAGCACGAACTGGGGGTGGGGGGCAATACCTGGGACCCCTCGGCCAGCCTGCTCTCGCGGGATCCCGCCTCTTGCTCGCTAGAGTGGGCAGATTTCTGGTTTCTGGAGACAGCCACCTTTACTGGCTTTAGGTCAAGACTAGGCCAGGCTTAATTTACTGTTCATGAGCTGTTCCCAGAAAGTTCCCGATCTCCAGCTGGAGGCTGAGTGCCTGCGCGCACCACAGCCATCTGAAAGGTGGCGCTTGCGGAATGGTCGAGGTCCAAGAAGGAAGACAGGAGGATGGTCATTTCAAGAGGTAAATTGAAATACGAGGAGTTTCTTGTAAAAAGACCAGCGCATTTCAAGTACATAGATATTTGTGGAGAGTGATGGTACAACCCTGCTCTGTCTAAAGTAGACAGTTCCGTGTTTTAGCTGTTTTTTCCCCTCCTTTTGGGGAGAGACTAGAGGAGGACTAGTGTATTTGGTCCCTGGACTAAATTCTTAGCGTAAGAGTAAAAATGAGGGAGAAATAGTCCCACGCCAGAAGGTGTGGTGGGTGGCCAGCACAGATATATTTGAGTATTTCTGGTCATCTGCCACCTCCCCTGGCTCTGAAAATTGACCCTGTGGGTTTTGGATTCGTGTTGCTAACAATTCTGTGTGTGGAGGTATTTAAATGGCCATTAAATCATCAGAGACTTCCATACTTGGAGATTTGAATTATACCTCAGTTCTCAATTCTTCTTATTCCACTCCACTTTGCAGTATTGGTCTGGGCTTTGCAGTGTTGGTTCTTGTATTTATTTTGGACACGTTGCACTGCGTAGATAAGGGTGGGAGATGACAATGATTATTAACGTGCAGTCCCCACGTTCATTCCGAGGCTGGTGTGCATTGTGTAGGTATACAACTCCATGCACCGGGATTGCCTGGGATGGGAAGGAAGTCCTGAGGGTTTTCGACGCTCGGGGCTGGGGCTTGGTGGCCCACAATGCTGTCACTAGTAGGTGAGGCCCTGTAATCAGTAGATTCTTGAGAGTTAATTAGTAAGTGTTCTCGTGATCAATGAGTTCCACAGCTCATTGGCGATTCTCTCTAGCCTTTTGAAGGGCAGGCCAGGCCTCTGCCTCCCACATAGGTGGGGCAGAAGTTACTGGACAGCGCCCCTGGGAAGTGGAGCGGCTGGCAGCGAGGAGCGGCCTTGAGGCTGTTGTAACTTTGGCGGGCCGCGGTGTTGTGTGCGGAGCTGGGAGGCCGCAGCACTCAGATCTTTGTTCCTGCTTTTGGTCGTCTGAACACGTCTTTAACTTGCTCCAGCTCGTGTCGCTGCCGGGCTGCTTTTCCCTGCCTGCGTTGCTTATCTCCTGTTCTCTGAGCACGACGCCTGTGCTCTTCGCCCGCTTGGAGATTAGAGAAGGTATAAAAAAGAAAAAGGAAAAAAAATATATATATATATATATATATCCGAGAACTCACAGCTCTGACTGCGTAGGGAGCCAGTCTGGCCCCAGCGCGAGGAACCAGGAAGGACAACCCATCCATTCGTGGCGGCTGGCACGTGTATGTCCCCCAGCTGCACCACTCAGGAGCCATAACACTCCATCAGTTCGTCCACCATGAACCGGCTGGACCGGGAGACATAGGCAGGTTCTCAACACTTTCGTGGGTATTGTTGGTATACTTGTGATAGATCGGTCCAGACTGAAATGGAGCCTCTTTCCTGTTGAAGAAGGGGGAGTGGAGGAAGGTGGGTAGGTGGGGCAACGGTGTGCAGATGTCAGCCAACAGCCACGTGCAGCAACTGAGAAAGCTATTATTCGAGGACTTGAGGTCCAGTCCAGTGAAGGGCAAGAAAGACTGCTAGGGTTTCCTTCCTTTTAACACTTTAAAAGGTAATGGGAATTGTGTCATTGAGAAGGTGGGGAATAAAGAGCCTAAGCAGAAATTCCTGGTGACACAGTAAACCCCATGGGGGGAGAGGTAGGAATCTGGATCTCCAATTTTCCTTTCTCTTCTGTTCACATCCTGGTGCATCAGGTTTGATTCTTTGACAAACTGAAAGCAAGTGCTGGAAGGTGTAGTTTGACTAAGTCAGTCTTAGAGAGGGAACTGGAGACGTACACAGTGGGCAAGCTCCCTTAAGGAGCTGAGTTTGGCAGACACTTATGTAAACTTCAGTAATTCATAAGGAGGATTCATGCTGGTGTTCAAGAACAAGACGGTCTGCTCAGAGCTGTGTGGTCACATGGAGTCCCTGACCAAAGTTTATACAGAAAGAGGACCTGAGCCTAAAATACCAGGCCAGTGTATATAGGTAGAGAGCAAAGGAGTCAATGTGTTGTTGGTATAAACAGACACACTTTTAACTATGAACTTGTGGGGAGAGAGAATCAGAAATGTCGGGGTAGACAGCCTCCAAACAGGTTTTGGAGACTGCTGTATGGATACTTAGGGGCCAATATTTGATTTATCTAAACACTTAATATGCTGCTGCACGCATTTGTCTAGTTTTTTCTGTCAAAGCAAATAATCCATAATCAACCTATAAATCATATTGAGGTACGTTTATTATGAGCCAATCCTGAGGACCATATAGCCCGAGAGAGAACCTCCAACAAGGAAGGAAGCACTCCAAAGAAGCAGGGTTTATGGAGTGGTTATGTACCGTCTTGGAACAATGAACATACATCACACATGACAGGAATATCTCTTATTACTACAGTCTCAAGAGGCTTTGCTAGCACAGTAAATCACTGTTCACAAGATGAGCACAGCAGGTCAGTAATTAATCCTTAGCTTCTGGGCTTATCTTTAAAGAAATGCTGATATGGAGGGAGGCAACATCCTTATATTGAAGGGCCTCATTCTTGTCTTTGGGACATAGTAAATGTTCAAAGCAGATGTACAATGCATGCTCAATAGGCCAGCTCGGGCCTTTCTGGAAAAAAAAAGCTCAGGCCAAATTAGTTTAAACCAAACGTCTTCTTGTACCTCTAGTATATCTTATTGCTTTTCATTTATTCATCATTTACAGGGCTTGACATTAGTGGGGTTAGATTACAGATCAAATATTTTGTACCTTGGAAATAAATGTTACTGTCCTTGAATCTACTCTTCTCCCTTTTTCCCTTGTAAATCCATATTGCTCTGGCTTGTGAATGTGTTAGTTTATAGGCAGAAGGCAGAGCAAAAAGTCTATAAGGACCTAGGGAGCTGTATTTGTTAAGAATGTTCATATTTAGCCATGTGCCTGATTAACGTGTTGAGACAAATAAACACACTTAAACTCCGATGTCCATATACAACTAGAGATAATGGCCATATGAAATGTAAACATGGATATGCAAATACAGAGACATAAAGTACATGTATATTCTAAGAGAAAATACAGGATGTTTTTGAATTAGAAACAAGACAGAATTTTTTAAAAATTATTTTATTGGGGTCATACTTGCTTATCACGTGTAAATGTCAGGTATACATTATTATATGTCAGTTTCTATATAGGCTGCATCATGTTCACCACCAATAGTCTAGTTTTTATCCATCACTGTACATATGTGCCCCTTTACCCCTTTTGTCCATTCACCACACCCTTCTTTGGTAACCACTAATCCATTCTCCTTATCCGTGTGTTTATCTTCCACATATGAATGAAATCATACAGTGTTTGTCTTTCTCTGTCTGGCTTATTTCACTTAACATCACACCCTCAAAGTCCATCCATGTTGTTATGAATAGGATGATTTTGTCTTTTTTTATAGCTGAGGTAGTATTCCGTTGTATGTATATACCACATCTTCTTTATCCATTCATCAATAAATGGGCATGTGGGTTGTTTCCTCACATTGGCTATTGTCAATAATGGTGCAGTGAACATAGGCGTGCGTAAGTCTCTCTGAATTGTTGATTTCAAGTTCTTTGGATAAATACCGAGTAGTGGGATAGCTGAGATGTATGGTATTTCTATTTTTAATTTTTTGAGAAATCTCTATACTGTTTTCCATACAGGCTGTACCAGTTTGCATTCCCACCAGCAGTGTATGAGAGTTCCCTTTTCTCCACATCCTCTCCAACATTTGTTATTTTTTGTCTTGGTAATTATAGTCATTCTAATGGGTGTAAGGTGATACCTCAATGTAGTTTTAATTTGCATTTCCCTGATGATTAGTGATGTTGAACATCTCTTTGTGTACCTATTGGCCATCTGAATATCTTCTCTGGAAAAATGTCTGTTCAGATCTTCTGCCCATTTTTGATCATGTTGTTTGCTTTTTAGTTGTTGAGTTGGATGTGTTCTTTACATATTTTGGAGATTAACCCCTTATAGGGTATATGATTTGCAACTATTTTCTCCCAGTTGGTGGGCTGTCTTTTCATTTTGTTCCTGATTTCCTTTGCCTTGCAGAAGCTCTTTAGTCTGAGGAAGTCCCATTTGCTTTTTTTTTCTTTTGTTTTCCTTGCCCAAGGAGACATGGTATTTGAAAAGATCTTTCTTAGACCGATGTCAAAAAAATGTACTGTCTATATTTTCGAGGAGTTTTATGGTTTCATGTCTTAATGTTCAAATCTTTAATCCATTTTGAGTTCATTGTTGTGTATGGTGAAAGATAATGATCTACTTTCATTCTTTTGCATGTGACTGTCCAGTTTTTTCAACATTGTTTATTGAAGAGACTTTCCTTTCTCCATTGTATGTTCTTAGCTCCTTTGTCAAAGATTAGCTGTCCATTGATGTATGGTTTTGTTTCTGGGCTTTCGATTCTGTTGCATTGATCTGTGTGTCTGTTTTTGTACTGGTACCATGCTGTTTTGATTACTATAGATTTGTAGTATATTTTGAAGTCAGCGATTGTGATGCCTCCAGCTTTGTTCTTTTTCTCAGGATTGCTTTAGCTATTTGGGGTCTTTTGTTGCTCCATATGAATTTTAGTATTCTTTGTTCTATATCTGTGAAGAATGTCATTGGGATTCTGAGTGGGATTGCAGTGAATCTGTAGATTGCTTTAGGTAAAATGGACATTTTAACTATGTTTATTCTTCCAATCCATGTGCATGGAATATCTTTCCATTTCTTTATGTCTTTTTCAATTTCTTTCCATAATGTCTTATAGTTTTAATTGCATATGTCTTTTCATCATACAGATCTTTCATTGTATAGGTCACCTCCTCGGTTAAATTTATTCCTAGATATTTTATTCTTTTTGTTGGGATTACAAATTGGGATTGTCTTCTTGAGTTCTTTTTCTGTTAGTTCTTTATTAGAGAATAGAAATGCCACTGATTTCTGTAAGTTGATTTTGAACCATGCAAGTTTCTGGTAGTTGTTCATTGTTTGTAATAGTTTTCCAATGGATTCTTAGAGTTTTCTATATATGAAATCATGGTGTCTGCAAACAGGAATAGTTTTACTTCTTCATTGCCAGTTTGGATACCCTTTATTTCTTTTTCTTGCCTAATTGCTCTGGCCAAAACCTACAGTACTATGTTGAATAAGAGTGCTGAGAGTAGACACCTTGGTCTTGTTTTTGTTCTCAAAGGGGTGGCTTTTAGCTTTTACCCAATGAGTATGATATTGGCTGTAGGTTTGTCATATATGGCCTTTATTATGTTGAGATACTTTCCTTCTATACCCATTTTGTTGAGAGTTTTTATCATAAATGGATCTTGGATCTTGTCAAATGCTTTCTCTGCATCTATTTAGATGATCATGTGTTTTCTATTCCTCATTTTCTTAATGTGGTGAATCACACTGATTGATTTGTGGATGTTGAACCATCCCTGTGTCCCTGGTATAAATCCCACTTGATCATGGTGTATGATCTTTTTAATGTATTTCTGTATTCAGTTTGCCAATATTTTGTTGAGGATTTTTCATCTGTTTTCACCAGTGATAGTGTCCTGTAGTTTTCCTTTTTTGTGTTGTCCTTGTTTGGCTTTGGGTTCAGAGTGATGTTGGCCTCATACAATGAGTTAGAAAGTGTTCTGTCTTCTTCAATTTTTGGAATAGTTTGAGAAGGATAGGTATTAAATCTTTTTGAATGTTTTGTAGAATTCTCCAGACATCCATCTGGTTGGAATCTTTGGGGAGGTTTTTGATTACTGTTTCAATCTCTTTACTTGTGATTGGTCTAGTAGGATTTTCTATTTCTTCTTGATTCAGTTTTGGGAGGTTGTATGAGTCTAAGAATTTGTCCATTTCTAGATTCTCTAATTTGTTGGCAGATAGTTTTGCATAGTATTCTCTTATAATCCTTTGTATTTCTGTGGTATCCATTGTAATTTCTCCTCTTTCACTTCTAATTTTATTTATTTGAGTCTCTCTTTTTTTTCTTTTCTTTTTCTCTTAGTGAGTATGGCTAAGGGTTTGTCAGTTTTGTTTATCTTCTCAAAGAACCAGTTTTAGTTTCATTAATCCTTTCTACTGGTTTTTCTGTTTGTTTGTTTGTTTTTGGTTTCAACTTCATTTATTTCTGCTTGGTTTTTATTATTTCCTTCCTTTTGCTGACTTTGGGTTTTGTTTGCTCTCCTTTTTCTAGTTCTGTTAGGTGTAGTTTAAGATTACTTATTTGAGATTTTTCTTGTTTGTTCAGGTGGGCCTGTATTCTATGAATTTCCCTCTTAGGCCCAGTTTTGCTGCATCCCATATGAGTTGGTATGGTGTATTTTCATTTTCCTTTGTCTCCAGATATTTTTGATTTCTCCTTTAATTTCTTCAATGATCCATTCTTGTTTAGTGGCATGTTGTTTAGTCTCCACATATTTGTCACTTTCCCAGGTTTTTTCTTGTAGTTGATTTCTAGTTTCATGACAATCTGGTTGGAAAAGATGCATGGTAGGATGTCAATCTTCTTAAACTTATTGAGGCTTGCCTTGTTTCCCAAAATATGGTCTATCTGAGAATGTTTCATGTGCACTTAAGAAAAATGTGTATTCTGCTGTTTTTGGATGGAATGCCCTCATATGTTTATTAAGTCCATCTGATCAGGTGTTTCATTTAAATTCACCATTTCCTTGTTGACTTTCTGTCCAGATAATCTATCCATTGATGTAAGTGGGGTGTTAAGGTTCCCTACTAATTTTTCCCCTTAGGTCTGTTAACAGTTGTTTTACATACTTTGGTGCTCTTGTATAGGTGTACATATATATTTATAAGGGTTATGTCCTCTTGGTGAAGTGTCACTTTTATTGTCATATACTGCCCCCTTTGTCTCTCATTGCCTTTTTTATCTTGAAGTGTACTTTGTCTAAGTACAGCAACATGTGCTTTCTTTTGTTCGCCATTGGTTTATTAGTATCATCTTCCTTCCCTTCACTCTGAGCTTGTGTTTGTCTTTAGAGCAGAGATGTGTTTCCTGGAGGCAGCATATTGTTGGGTCTTTTTTTTTTTTTTGGTGAGGAAGAGTTGCCCTGAGCTAACATCTGTTGCCAGTCTTCCTCTTTTTTGCTGAGGAAGATTGGCTCTGAGCTAACACCTGTGGCCATCTTCCTCTTTTTGGTATGTGGGACGCTGCTACAGCATGGCTTGATGAGCGGTACATCTGTCCACATCCAGTATTCGAACCTGCGAACCTCAGGCCACTGAAGTGGAGTGCCGGCCACTGGGCCGGCCCCTTGGTCTTGTTTTTTAATCCATCTAGCCACTTTTTGTCTTTTGATTGAAGAATTCAGTCCATTTACATTTAGAGTGCTTCTTAATATGTGAGCGCTTAATGCTGCCATTTTGTCACGTGTTTTCTGGTTGTTTTGTATTTCTCTTGTTTCTTGTCCCATATATTTCGGAATGCCCATTCAGTTTGGTGGTTCTCTATGATAGTTTTCTCAATTTTCTCTTTAATTATCATTGGTGTCTCTATTCTGATTTTTTGTTTAGTGGTTACCGTGAGGTTTGTATTAAAGTTCTTGTATATGAGATAGTCCATTTTCTGATAGCTTCTTATTTCCTTAGTCAAAGCAGGTTCCATCCCTTTCTTCTTGCCTAAGTTATTGTTGTCACAACTTATTCTATTTTGTGTTGTGAATTTGTGGTTAAAATGCAGTGATTATACTTATTTTTGATGTTTTCCTTCTCTTTATCTTTAATGTTATAATTGTTTGCTAACCTATTCTGATGGACAGCTGCAATTTTCTGATTTTTGTCTGCGTATTTATCTCTTTGGTCAAGGCTTTGTAAACCCTTTGTTTTCCAGATATGAGGGCCTTCTTGATCATTTCTTCGGGGGGTGGGTTCTTATGGCAACGACCTCCCTCAGCTTTTGTTAATCTGGGAAAGTTTTTATTTCTCCATCATATCTGAAGGACTTTTTCACTGGATAGAGTGTTTTTTGCTGAAAGTTTTTGTCTTTCATAGTTTTGAATATATCATTCCACTCTCTCCTATCCTGTAATGTTTCTGCTGAGAAATCTGCTGAAAGTCTGATAGGGGTTCCTTTGTAGGTTATTTTTTTCTGCCTTGCTGCCCTTGATATTTTTAAAGTGTCATTGACTTTTGCCAGATTTACTAATATTTGCCTTTTTATAGGCAAATATTAGATAAACTAATATTTGAGAAGATCTTTTTGCATGGATGTAGTTAGGAGTTCTGTTAGCTTCTTTTACTTGTAATTCTAGTGATTTGCCCAGGTTTGGGAAGTTGTCCACTATTATTTCTTTGAACAAGCTCTCTTCTCCTTTCTCCCTTTCTTCTCCCTCTGGAATACCTATAATCCTTATGTTGCATTTCCTAATTAAGTGGGATACTTCTCGGATATTTCTTTATTTCTCTCCCTCCATCTGAAGCATTTTTATATTTCTGTCTTCTAACTTGCTAATTCTGTCCTCCATAATTTCAGCTCTCTTATTTAAGGGCCCAGATTATTCTTTATCTCATTCATTGTGTGTTTCATCTCCAACATTTCAGGTTGGTTTTTCTTTATGGTTTCAATCTCTGTTGTGAAGAATTGCTTATGCTCCTTAATTTTATTCCTGATTTCATTGGACTGTCTTTCTTGACTTTTCTTGTAAGTTGGTGAGTTTCTTTATGATAGCTATTTTGAATTTTCTGTCATTTAGATTGTAAATTTTTGTGCCTTCAGGATTTATTTCTGGGGGCTTGTTATTTTCCCTTCTGGCCTGGATATTAATATACCTCTTCATACTATTTCATGGGTGGATTTGTGCCTTCAAGTAATGGTAGGATCTGGTTGCAGATTTCACCTGCTGCCTCTGCTGGGGCAGGAGCTGTGTGTTTTGAGCCTGCCATGATCCCTGGCGTCCATGCCTGTCCATGGAAGTTATGCTGACAGAGCCCATGTATGTTTGTCCGCTGGCCACTGCTGCTTTATGCATTGTACACACTGGCATTCTGGTGGGGATCCCTGGCTCTGGCTGATCGGCAAAGCCAGTGCACCAAGCGTGGAGAGGGGTGCTTTCTTTCATGTGCAATCCCAGGGGCACTCTGGCTTTGCCCTCGCTATCTGCCCACCTGGGCTGCTTGGCTTCATGAATATGCCCCTGCAATTGCTTAGTGTCCTTGGTGTGGAGCATTCCCATGGGCTGGGAGGCAAGTCAGAGAGTGAAGGCATTCCCATGGAGGACTGATCCCTCCCCACTCTCTTCTCACAGCCACGTGTGGTCCGGTACCCTATGCCCCCCTAAAGTTGGGGGAGGGAGAGGATATCTTTTACCTCCCTCCCCTGCCTCTTGGAGGGTCCAGTACCCCTACCTTCAGATGTATGGCTGTGTGGGTCTTTCAGATGTCTGTTGTGTTGTGTGAATGTCTTCTGTTGGTTTATAATGTCCTTTTCATTGTATCTTGGGGGGAGTCTAAGGGAAGAGCACACTCTGCCATGATGCTGATTTCATTCCTCATGAAACTTCTTAGCTTAGGAAACCTCTCTTCTGGCAGAGCAGCTGTATATGTCAAACTGTGAATTTGAAACAGAGATTCCCCATGCCTCTTGTGCAGAGGATGTAAGTTTCAACAAGGATAGCCTTTGCTGGAGATGCTATAGTTACCTGTGGTGAGGGGAATTATATAATTGGTAACCTTCAAATATCTCAATACTCTCCAATTTTATTTAGGGCTAAGTGGACATGGCTCAATAGTAGAGAAGTTGCTTTGTTGCCACAGTGACTTATGAATGTTGCCATGGTGATGCTTTTGTGAGGTAGTGCTGTTGCACAACCATGATAAATTGTGGAATGTATGTGCTGTGAGTCATATGACTTTGCTGCAGGGAGTAAATGTTGGATCATGAACACAGCCATGGTCACCTCTGCCTAGATTGCATGACCTAGGGCTGTGACTTCTGCTTTTAGAAGGGCTAAAAGCAGCAGTGATGGTGGAGCCTGATGGTTAGGACCCCTGCATCTCTCTCTTTTTCTATATATCTCCTTTGTCCTGTCTCCTTTGTCTCCAAGGGTAATCATGTGGGTAGTGATTAAAATGACCTTGTTTGAGAAAGCCTAAGTTGAGATCTGCAGGAATATGCCATGGAGCCTTTCTCCCCTATACCTGGTAGTTTGGGCAGTCGTAGGTGTTCTTGCAGATGATGATGATGAATGTCTTGGGAGGGTTTCACTTGAGAGAATCAGGATCTTTGCCCTGGGAAGCAGTATTGAAAATGTATCAGTTATTTTACATTTTTTCTTGTAATGGCTTGTGCAGGAGATGGGGGATGGCGGATGGACCTAGTTTGGGAAAATATCTTCTTGTGAAATGGGGAAGAAATCATCTAAACTGTGTTTGTGGGAGGGTGATTTCAGTGAACCCTGACTTGTGCAATGGAGAGTTCTTGTAATAGTTCAGGATGAGGAACCACAGACATCGCACTAAGGTGTCCCTGGAGCCAAGGTGGTGGAGGGGACTGTTAGGAATATCAGGCACAGGAGTGCCATCCCTGGCTGAGAGGGAATGGCAGGCCTATGTGCTGTGCACTCCCGATCCTGTGGGTGAAGGAGTGCCTTCTGTACCAGGCGGCTTTTTTCAGATGGGAAGCCTAGAGGAGACAGAGGGGAATGGCTCATTTTGTACGGGTGGTGGAATTCTGCCAGGATCAGGGAAATCAGGTCCCCAGTTAGTCACTGCTTGCTGATGCCTGTGAAATAAGTCATCACAAGTCTTCCAGGTGGTTTTCTATGGGCAGGAGACGCCATTTGTTGTGGCAAAAAGCCAGGTGGATGAGATATAAACCAATTTCACTGATAGGAATTTTACAGTTTACAGTGTTTACTTTAAATAAATAGACAGCCAGTTATTTTTCCACCAAAAATGGTTTATTCAGGATCAGCAAAGAGTTGCAATTTGGGGTCTGCAACCATGGTGAACCGTAAGCAAGTTTCCCTCAGAAGGGGGAGGAGAAATCTCCTATAGAGAGGAAGAGGAAGTTGGGAGGGCTATTGTAAACAAAGAGTTAACGGAGAAATGGAGAGTTGGACATGTGGTGGCTTTTCATTGTTGAGTTGTGACAGCCTCTCATTGGCTGAGCAGCTTGCCATTCAAGAAGAGCAAGTCTTTCTTCTTCCTACTGGGCTCCAAAATCATCGCATGGCATGAGAACTCCCTTTGTTAGCCTCCTATCTCCAATTTAATGAGATTTCTGTTTGTTAATTTTCACAGCAATGAGGGTGAAAACTTCACCCTATATCCATTTTCCACTTCCAAGCTCTCCACTTAAAGAACTTTCTCCCTGAGAAAGATGACTCTTTAGGAGGGTTGAGACTTTTAGAGACACAAGTGACCACATGAGACCTGGAGTGAAAATGTAAATTGTGGGCATGGATTATGAAGCACTTGGGACTGAGAGACTCTTAGTGTAACCCTAATGCAGGTGCCAAGGAAGATAGAGCAGGGTCCCACCTTGGTTAAACAACTGTTTTGTTGTGTATCTGGAAGGCATTGTGATATCACCCAGCTAATTTTGCCTTCACGCCACCTGGGTTAAGTCAGGAATGAAAAGACATACCTGACAATGAGCAGGAAGGAGTCTTGTCTTTATAATGCCCTTAGATTCTTGCGTGTGAAGGAAGATATGAAGAAAGAATGCCAGATGGAGTGACTAGTGTTGCCGTAGATGTTCGTGGTATCACTAAGGTGCCAGAGTCTCAAGGCCCTTCTTCCTGGACAGGAAATGGAGGCAGCCCCTTGGTTTTGGTGATGTGCTTTTTTCTCGTGTGTGATAAAAGAAGACAGAGAAGGACTTGCAGTAATCAGTTTGGATTCTTTGGATTTGCTTCTGAACCTTGTGTAGTCACTAAGAAACCTTTTCTTTGGTTTTGCTAGGCTCCTCTTTCCAATGCCATTGGTCTGCCCAGGTTCCCTACCTTTCTCTGCTCATCTTGCAGTGGCCTGAGCTGTAGGCCTGGAATGCTTTAGGAGAGATCATCACTTTTGCCCATGAAGGACCTGGGCTTTCTTTCAACATTCTGTTTTTTTGTCCCTCTTTCTTCATCATCTCTTCTTTTGAAGAGATGTTGGTGTTTTCCCTTCTATAGATGAAATTTGGGGGATATTTGGTCTGTTTATTGTATTAGCCTTCTGTTTATTTCAAAATAATGACCTCAGCAAATGTGTCCTTTGAGATATTTAGGTCAGCCTGGCTTGGGTGAATCTTGCTACTGAAAGAAATGGCTGTATGTGCTTAAAAGAGATAGTGTTGATGCCTCATCTCTCTTCTCATCTCCTTTCTTGGTTCCCCCCTGCCCCAAACTATAAAAAAGATAAAGTTACTAATCTATACAGTGTAAGAGGTAGGGTATTTGTGTTTTGACCAGTTCCAATATAAGATCCTACTTTTTGCTTTATTTGCAGATTGTCTTCAACTTGCCTTCTTTTGGGAAGTGCTATTTCTGAAGATTTTGTATTTCTGGTGTCTAAGGTCCAAAGAAGGGTCTGTTAATAGCAGATTACTTTGGGTGTGGAAGTCCTGCCTCCTCCACATATCCTGCCTTCTTTGGTGACCTTTGGGCTTTGATTTCTATATTATCGTCTCCCCTTCCCCAGGCAAGGATAGTGCTGGAAAAAACACGATCCCTTTGAAGCCCCAGAGGACAAATATCTACTTGTGGATAAGTGCTTCATGGACAAGCAACCAGTGAGCAAGCCACCCTCTGACCAGGCAGCTGCTGACATTCTACACAGCCCCATCCTGTGGCTGGAAAGAAAATGCAAAGTCTTAGGTGACATTAAGCACACTGACACCACTCTGGAAGACGTGCCAGAGGACTATCTGCTGAAAGCCAAATGAAAATGGGTCTCCAAGGGTGAGCTCAGTCAGTTTTGGCTGCCTGCTCAGCAGCCTGTGTGGGCGGCCAAAGGTGGATGGACATGAGGCATGCTACCCACCCTAAATGCAGAATGCCCAGTGGAATTCATAAGGTTGAGCAGTGGAGATTTTCATTCTCACACTGCCTCTAGGCTTCAAGGCTGCATACCACCCTGGAGCTCTGGGAAGGCAGGTCACACCTCCCCTCCTCCAAAGTCAGATGTAGGACCTCAAGTCCAAAGATGGCCAAAGACAAATAGGCCCCCTCCAAGACTTGGTGACATTCTAATGACACCCCTCCCTTCCCCCACTCCCATTAGTGATGCGTAAGACGGTTTGTCCCAGCCCCCACCACCAGGGAGCTTTTTGATTAATTTGTAGTTATTTCTCCGTTAGATAACTATCCTGAGAGGGAAATGACAAACAATTCCTCTAAGCACTTAGAAGACCCACATTATTAGTGAGCTGACCAAGCTGAAGTTGTGCTTTGAATTAACAGGGCTTCATCCCAAAAAACACCACCACTTGCTGCGCCTTAGAGAATGTGGGAGCAGCAGGTGTCAGAGAGCAAACCTGGCCTGTAGGGCAGGAAGAAAGTGGGCCAGGCAATTCAGCCTAGGGCTGTTACGTGGGGCAATAACATCTCTGAAGAGAGAAGCCTGGCAGGAAAAGAACAGAGGCTAGAGGCAACAGAAGCTGGTTGGAAGAGTCCCTTAAATCTAGTGACAATGAACAGGGTATGCGGAGGCCACCTCATGACTGCCCAGCCCACTCCTGGAGGATGGGTCACCCACCCTCTGTGCAAAACAACCCTGGAGGGTGATACCGAGCAATGGATTTGCTCTGCTCCTGGCAGTCTGAGCCAATTAAGCAGAATGAGTTAGGGATTGAGAAAGGAAGTTTTAATTTGATTAGTCAGCATAATCAGGAAGATGACAGATTAATGTCTCAAAGAAAACCATCTTCATAGATTACGGAATCTTGAGGCAGTTATATAGGGAAAATGGGCAGTGAGGAGGGGGTCCAGGGATGTTTGTCTCTGCATGACAGGCTCCAGGCGTCACATTGTTCCATTCTTCTGTCAGCTGTGATGGATACTTTGTAGGTGTGTTCTCAGCCTGTGATCAGCCTGTTCCTGGAGAGAAACTCATAGAACAAAGTTTTAATTTATCAAGCTATCAGGGAGTACATATGTAAGTGGAGGCCATAAATCAGGAGAGCAGGTGAATTTTTTAGAGTATGTGCAGAACAGTAAGCAGTCACACAGAGGAGGGCTGGGGCCATTTAGTATAACAAGATGGCGTCACTTATGCTCACTTACAAGGGGACCTGAGAGCTATAGAAGTTGACTAGGATGTGGCAGGTGGGGAGTTCTTTCATGATGTCTTTCCAGCCTTCACACTTTCTCAGCAATGTACAGTGAGGATCACAGCTGAGTGGAGGGAGCTTAGCTTCCTGAGCTGCTCCTCACCCAGCCCTCTGCTGGTCAGGAAGGGAAATCTGGGTGACCCTGGAGGCTTACCAGAGCCCTCACTTCAGCCTCAGGCTGTGTCTAGTTGCTAGGTCCTGAGCACCCTGTCTGGCTGTCCTTGGGAAAGTCCAGCACTCAGTCCCAGTGGATGGGGGTAGGAGAGCAGGAAGGGCTGGCTTGTGCCCTCTTCTCTGGGGCCCTTTGAAAAAGCTGGCCACTTGGCATTTGGTAGCTTTAACCTATTTGCTGTTTGAATATGGTATAATTGAAATGTTAGTGCTTTGAAACATAATTGGTCTATCTTTAGGAAGTGAATCTGCCGCAGTGATTAGCGTTAACAATGGGCTTTTCTTTCTGCACAAGCTACAACTGTCTTAACGCCTGCTTATCCTCCCCATTTCCTTCCCTCCTTCCCCACTCCCCCCGTTTAGGCTTGTCTATATTTTTTGGCTTCCTGCCAATGAAGAGCCTTTCATTCACCAATGCAAGCAGCAAAAAGCTGACTAAGCCAAGCTGCACACCAGCCTCATGGTTGCATACCAAACGGCAAAAAATTTTAAAAAAGCCAGAAGACGGATGTGCTGTGCACAGACAAAGACAATTGCCAGGCTGCCTCCCTGCTGCAGAAATACACCACCAACAACAGCGAGAAATCATCTGGGAAGAGAATGTGCAAAATCAAGCACTTGATCCCTCAAAAGCCCAGGTGGGGCTTGTAACTGACAGGGGACTAGTATGTGGAGAACGCTAATGGTGAGATACCTTTATACACTCCCCTCCTGAATCAGGCTTGTGCAGGTACTCCACCCATCCCTGTTTGCCCACCTGCTGCCTGCTTCTCAAGAACAAAGCTTTTCTTTTCTTGGATTCCTCCCTCACAGCAACTCTCCTATTTTAGGGGGCATGTCTCCTAAGTGTTGGTGAAGTTTCAAACTGGTGAGAATGAAACCCATTCCCCCAAACCCCTCTGACACCCACCCTCTCCCCTAAACAAAAGAAACGAAAAAGTGCCTTCCTGTAGTCAGGGAGGGGGAGAAGAGGCAGGTGTTGGAAGATGGCCTTAAACATGTGCACTGCCTGGTTTTGTGATAGGCAACTGTGCAGAAATTCAGCAAGCATCCAGAGCCCAGTTCGCACTATGATCTGTCACCAGGCAAGCAGGACCAGAAAACCTTCAATTGTTTGCAACAGGTGCTGCCAGCTGCTCAGTCCTTGCAGCTACTGCATTCAATCTCCCCTCCAGAGACCTCCCAGTCGTACCTGATGCCCCTGGAAGCATGGAGACTTATTGTCAATAATAATGCTGGAGAGTATCCTAATAGCCTGGCTGGGCTACTAGGTGAGTGTCTTTGGGGGTTCCTGGATTCAGAGACCACTGGCTAGTGCTCTTTAAAGTTGGAGGGGGCACACTGGCTAGGGTAGGGTGCTGGAAGGAGGAGAGAGTCAGAGCCCAGCCTCTTCCACATCATGGGGCTGGGCTGGGTGTTCCAGCAGGATGTTTGTGTTAGTCTCCACTCGTGCTCCTGTCTCTTTGGTGGCTTGTTCAATTGCAGTGTGAAAAGAAAGATCTCTCTGATGTTCAGTTCGTGTTCAGGCAGGTAGGCTGCTTTGGTATCCTCTAGTCTCGCTCACTTTTCTCTGATATAAAATTTGACATAACCCAGGGCTTGATGACTGGAGGAATTTTAAGTAGCCCTTTTGGATTCTGATTAGTAAGAGGAAAAGAAGTTGCTAACTCTATTTTGGGTTGCTTGTGCTGTTTCCGGCAGAGTGGGCCGCCCCGTGGAGCTGTGGGCAGGAAATGTCTGTGCAGTGTAGGGGTGGGGAAGGGACAAATCTGAGCACTCTCTTTCTGAGAGGACAAGGGAGCCTAAGGGCTCACTAGGACTGGGACTTATGCCCCAGACGCACTGCCCATCCCCATGTCCCCACCCAGCATGATGGATGACAATGACAGTTTATATTGCATAGCGATATCAATGGAAAGATAGTTAATATCTTTCTTAGCCTGTGTGATTCTTAGTAACTCATCTCACCCTTTCAACATCTTCCTGTGGTAGTAACTAGTATTATCCCAGGTTCAGATGAGGAAACTGAGCCCCAGAGGAGTTAAGTGATACTTGTAGAGGTAGCAATTCAGCTGCCTGGCTCCAAAGCCCAGCCCACACCTCCCTTCCCCTCCCTCACCCTGTTCCTCTCCAAGACTGGCTCACTTTGGAATTGCCCTTTTTACAGTTCAAAATGTCTGTGAAACAGATTATTCCCTCTGCCCTATGCGGCTCACCCACCACACTTGTTGGTTGAAATTGTGATGTAATAGCCCACAGGGCAGAGGCATTTTTTTTTAAGCTGGCATCAGTCCTCTGGGAGTTGAATGGTGAAAATAAAATGCAACTCAGCAAGCTCAGTTTGGAGGTATAGATGAGCACCAGGATGACAGGACACATGCTGGCCTGGAGTCGGCTGAAGGCACAGAGGATTTAGTTGAAACCCTGGCTCTCACATCCTGGCTAGCATTGCCCTTTTGTCCATTGTGCTGTGAGCCCTATCTGATGTGACTGCCCAGTTATAGTTCTCCCTTCAACCAAGAGCCCTCCTCTGAAGCATGACTGTGTGGGGTTGGAAGTTGGCTAGCACCCTGTCTGTCAGTCCTTTGAAACACCAGCACTTTCTTAGTTTGGTGGTATTTTTTTGTTGGCTCAATGTGCTGTTATTCATTTCAGCATGTCTGTTCTGGAGATCTCTGGATTACCTAGAAAGAACTCTATGTAAGGATTTGGTAGTCAGCTCAGTTACTTGCAGATGAAATCCAAGTGGTAGCCCGTTGGTTTCCTGTGAGCTGAGAGCAGCAGCGCCTAGGAGGATAGGGTAGATGTTGTATGTGGTACTGAGCTAGACCCTTCATGCCAAGCATTTGCTCATTATTAGTCGTAGTTCAGAAAATAGACTTGTGCTTCCAGCAAGCACTGGATATGAGAGGAGGGAGAGCAGGAGAATGGCCTGCTCCACCTACCATGGAGGGCAGGGCTCTTGGCCTTACCTTTGATCTTGGCATCATTTCCACCAGTCTCCTTTTGGGACCAGAGGCCTCAAGAGACCCTTATTGGTCCTTTAAGGAAGTTTCCATTTTTTTGGAATTTGAGGTAGATTTGAGGCCTAGACCAAGGAGCAATTTGAACAAGCACTCCTTATCCATACATTTTCAGACTACCAGGACTTTGATGGCCCATGTGGTTTATGAGACTGTTTATGTAACAATAAGTGGTTTTATTTATTGAAATTACTGCCACTTGGATAGTAGTTGGAATTTCACTTCTAACATTTTGAACTAGTAATTGAATATTCAATGTGTAAATTGTACAGGTCACTAGTTATAATGCCTAACTTTTTAACTGCAAGATGAAAGCCTTCAAATTTGAATCCTACTTTCAGGGATTTTTTTAGGCAGAATTATCTTAGAATAATGGCTTGGGTCAGATGTGACAATTTAGAGTTTTTAAAGTTGAGTGACAGTTTGCTTAAGCTGGTAAAGGTGCCGTTTGAATGCATACGTTTGGGAAAGTTTTCTTGAAGTTAGTCTTTATCATTGTTTTCTACTTGGCTGTTTTCTATTTAGCTTATACTGTGTATAATAAAAAGGATTTCAAGGCTTTGTGTCCTGTTAATCTGGTTCTTGATGTTTAGAAACAACCTCTGTCTTCAGATCTGTGTTACAAGATCACCTGCATGGCCAGAGACACTCAAATATCCTGGTAAGAAGGCTTCTGTTTCTTAGGGTAAAATGTGAATATGTAGCCACATACTTTTGCATTTAATCATGAGGGTTAAATTTTCCATGAATAAAATAAATCATGTTTTTTAAAAAGTTAGTAAGGCTTTTAATAACCATCAGTTTTATGGGTTTTATTTCCATTTTGCAGTAAGTAGCAATTGCCTTATAAACACTTAATAGAGAATTGTCCTACAAAAAGAGTTTGATTTTTTTTGGAAATGGGTAGGTTGCCCTTCAAACACTCCAATTTGTAGTGTAAAAAATAAAGCAAGAAATATATTGTGTAGACCAACTTGTCCAGCCTTTTAGCCATTCTAACTTTTGGTGACGCTTGTTATCATTCACTTAGATCCCTTCAAACTAGAAGGGTGTAATTAGCATACTTGACTCAATCAGAGAAGGTTTTAAGGATGCTCATTATGGCTGGATTGCATCTCTCTAGCTGGGGCTGTTCATTGGGCCTTTTGACTCTTAGCAGTGGACCAGGTACTAAGAGACATGAGTAATAAGTCTCATAATTCATATAAACTTTAACTTGGGGTTTAACCTCTCTTGTCCTCAATTTCCCTAAGTGTTGAATAAGAATAATGCTGTCTTTTTTTCATGGTATCTCATAGGTATTCCTGTTAGATAACATAAAATACAGTTGTCTGGGAAAATGAAAAGTACTGTGTGATAGTAAAACAGTTAAGACAGCTTATCACAAAAATTCTGACCTTGCTGTCCAGTTACTACTGCCTTTGCTGTCATCCTTGAGGAAAAGAAAGTTAACATACCCATCCACCTTGACATCGGTTCATTTCTAAGTACCCTCCAGTCAGCCCTAGTAGCTATGAAGGTTTCCAAGTGAAGGCCATAATTGTCAGAGCAAATAAACCCTGGGCTGATAGGACACCAGGCAAGCAGCCAGGACCTGGGTAAAATGGATCTGTGCAGAGCCGTTGGTGGCACTCAGACCTGATCCCAGAGCCATGCGATGGTGGCGTCTTCCTTGCTGGGCATACAACTCATTAGCTAGCAGCTGTTGACTGGAGTCTGGCTAGTAAGGGCCTGCTAAAAGAGCAACAGCTTCTTGTGAAGTTCTGGCGCAGTATCCAGGGATGCAGGGCTGGTGGGCTAGGAGCCCCGAGGATTATAGGCTTTATGGCAGGTCACAATCTGAACGAAGACGTGTTGGTGGGCATGCCTTCTCTCTTTGTCCTTTTGTTTTGGAAAGGAGCTGTTGTAGTGACCTGAAGCAACAAGGCACCGATGGCCAGGTTTACCAGCATGCAATGTTAAGTTCGCAGGTTGAACATGTGGAACATTCTAGTTAGCTCCCAAGTGAGTGGTCGCCTTTGATTGATGTGTCCTAGCAAGGTCATAAAAGATTTTTCAGGACCCACCTCACATTTTTGGGTAGCTAGAATGACCCTTGTTTTAGATTTGACAGGGTGAGTTATTTAAGAGTTGTCACAAGGAAGCCTGCTCTGACTCCACTGAGCTCCCCCTTACCAAGTGTTAGGTCCCCTGCAGGCTTTGCCTTCCCTCTTCCACTCTCCAGTCTCAGAACCTGACAACTCTCCTGAGCATGATTTGTAGGAAAATAGAGTAACTTTGTTTTCAAGTTGCAAATACAGTTCTATGTTTGAAACTATCTTAACCAAGGTAAGAAAACTGAATAAATTACTGTTCTGTGTACTGGGAGCAGTGTGTGTGTGTGTGTGTATGTGTGTATTTTAATTAATAGACTATTTTCAATCAGTTTTAGATTTAGAAAATTAGCAAAAATGCAGAGTTCGCTTATATTCTTCTCCCCCAAATTCTTATTATGAACATCTTGCGTTAGTGTGCTGCATTTGTTAACAATTGATGTGTCAATAATGATGCATTTTAAAGTTCATTCTTTACATTGTAGTCTATGGTCTTGATAACTATTAATATTTTAACATGACAAAGAAGTAAAATTAGTAACAGTGATTCTAATGCAAACTGTTTACACAGAACACATTCTGAAAAGTATGCAGGGAAGACTTTTATTTAGTTTCTGAAATGTATGGGTTGATTCCTGTCATTAACTTAAGTAAATATGAAAATATTATATTGATTCAGCCCCAAGTGGGGTGGAAAATGAGACAAAAGAGAGGATGAGGTTATTTGAAGTATTTTATGTGGTACATAGGGAAAGAATCCTCTTTAATTCTAATATAAAAACAGAAGAATTTGCTTCTCAGGCTCTGATCTTTACAGGAGCATAAGTACCTGGCTAATGTCTCAGGCATTCCTCCCTCTTTGGGTTGAGAAATGTTCTCTAGCTCATTTAATCTCTCATTGTGAATTGTTCATGTATACTTTTATCTAAAACTTTTTATCCACTACCACCTACTGAATGGACCCATCAAGTGAGAATGCTCTGTACTTATCAATGCATCATCCAAGATACTAGAAGCCAGGATCCCTCTGTGCTCACCAAGCCAGGCCTTTGGCTGAGGGCCGTCATAATTATCTGATTGCAACCTTTCAACAGCCCTATGGAAACTTTTATGCTTCTCCTGTTTCACCTAGGAGGAAATGGAGTCTTGGAGAAGTTCAGGGGTAACTTGAACAGGGCCAGGTAAATGGGGCAGTGGAGCCAGATTTCAAGCTGCAGGAAGATTTCAGCAGAGCCCTTGACAACACTGTTCTTATCACCAAGCCTTTCACACATTCTCTTGCCCCCTCACCAAGACATATACTGTCTGCCCATGGTGCAATGGGTTCTCAGGCTTAAAGATGGATATTTTTGAAAGTGGGCACTACTAAGCTGTGAAGAGACCATCATTAGGAGGATTGCCATTGTATGGCGATCTGACGGCATCTGTCTTTCTCTTATGCACAGGAATTAGTCTTGTACTACTTGGAAAACAAGATTTATGACATGAATCATCAAGACAATGCAAGTTACTGAGCCCTGGGTGAAGCTTGTGCAGGAAGATGGGTCCGCATCATTCAACGTCGTCTTAAATATGGTGCTGATGTTAACTGCAGTGCCCAGCATGGAACCAGGTTAGTGCCATGTCTTGCTGGGGCATAGGCAGTGGTTCTCAGGTATGTGAGGAAACACCTAGAGGAAAGATAAGTGAGTAAGCACATAGATGGCAAAATCCTTTGGAATTGAATCAAAGAGATATTTCTGGCAAAGTAGAGGTAACTTTAAAAGTTTATGACGTGAGAGAAAAATTGACAGAGTAGGAAGCACCAAGAATCTGTCTTCTCACCTAGACAATGGTTGCACTGGCAGAATCTGTCTGAGGTAACATAACTGCTTTGGAACTATTCTGGAGTCTATTGCAGTTTCCAGGAAGGCTTAGATAGTAAATTGCACTTAAGTTTGGTCAACTTTATCTTCTTAGCACAGTAGCAGCTTTCTGTCCTCCATGAGTAGCCCAGTCCTGTCGCAGGCCGCTGTGCATGTGTTCCTAGAGCAGCTTATAGGCATCTCCAAACACTGGGGATCTGTGCTCTGATTGCTGATTGCTGCTTCTGATCATGGAGTTGCAGTCACAGAGGTGGGCAGCCATTGTTATAACCCTCATCGCTATGGTTACGAGCCCCTCCTTCTCTGGCTGAAGTGTTTTCTTTCTACCCCCTTAATTTTCTCTTTTTTCCTCTTTTGGGAGCCGGGTGTTTAAACTAGGACATTCACAAGCACCCATCTAATCAAGTGAATCTAGAAAGTCACTGCACACACCCAGAGAAAGACAAAGGCTAGAAAAGACTTGAGAAAACTTTAAGATTATACCTCATGCTCTTCACCAGTACAAACACATCCTACAACGATTAAAGGAAAAAAACCCCAGCAACCCACTTACTACCATATATAATTTATATGTCTAGTTTTCAACAACAGAAATATGACAAGACGGACAACAGGAAAGTGTCACACATTCAAAGGAACAAATTAAATCAATAGAAACTTTCCCTGAGGGGCCGGCCCTGTGGCTTAGCAGTTAGGTGCACGCGCTCTGCTACTGGCGGCCTGGGTTTGGATCCCAGGCGCGCACCGACGCACCGCTTCTCCCGCCATGCTGAGGCCGTGTCCCACAAACAGCAACTAGAAGGATGTGCAACTACGACATACAACTATCTACTGGGGCTTTGGGGAAAAAAGAGAAAAAAAGGAGGAGGATTAGCAATAGATGTTAGCTCAGAGTCCATCTTCCTCAGCAAAAAGAGGAGGATTAGCAGGGATGTTAGCTCAGGGCTGATCTTCCTCACAAAAAAAAATTTAGGAAAAGAAAAAAGGAAACTGTCCCTGAGAAAGACTAGATGGTGGTCTTACTAGACAAAGCCTCTAAAACAACTTAGCAATGCTCAAAGAACTGAAAGAAGACGTGAACAAAGAAAGCAATGTATGAAAAAATGGAAATAATAGTAAAGACAGAAAACATAAAAAGGAACCGAAAAGAAATTCTAGAGCTAAAAAAGTACAATACTGAAATAAAAAATTGACATATAACATTATTATATTGACATATAACATTATTCAAATTTAAGATATTATGTACTATTTGATACGTTAGTATATTGCAAAAAGATTACCATAATAGCATTAGATAAAACCTTCATCCCATCACATAAATTATCATTTATTTTTTTGTGGTGAGATTTTTTAAGATTGACTCTCTTAACTTTCAAGTACATAATACAGTATTAATGGCTATACTTACCATGCTGTACATTAGATCACCAGAATTTGTTACTCTTATAACTGGAAGTTTGTACCCTTTGACCAATATCTCCCCATTTCATTTACCCTCACCTCCACCCACCCCTGGTAACCACCACTCTACTCTCTGAGTTTAGCTTTTTTGGATTCCACAATAAGAGAGATCATATAGTATTTGTCTTTCTCTGTCTAATTTCACTTAACTTAATGCCCGCAAGGTTCATCCAAACTGTAGCAAATGGCAGGATTTCATTCTTTCTCATGGCTGAATATATTCCATATATGGAATATATTCCATATATTCCAAATACACTACATCTTCTTTATCCATTCATATGTTGATGGACATGTATGTTGTGTCCGTATTTTGGCTACTGTGAATAATGCTTTAAGGTACATGGGAGTGTAGAGATCTCTTTGTGATAGTGATTTTGTGTTCTTCAGATACATGTATTTTTGAATATTAACCTCATCTAATATATGGTTCACAAATATTTGCACGTATTTCATAGGTTGCTTTTTCATTTTGTTTTCTGTTGAGTAGAAGCTTTTTAATTTGATGTAGTCACACTCATTTATTTTTGGCTATGTTGCTTGTGCTTTTGGTGTCATCTCCAAAACATCACTGCCAACAGCAACATCAAGGAGCTTTTTTCTTGTGTTTTCTACTAGGAGTTTTATGCTTTCAGGTCTATGTTAAAGTCTCCAGTTCATTTCAAGTTAATTTTTGTGAGTGGTGTAAGATATAGGCTTTATTTTATTTTTCTGCATGTGATTATCTGGTTTTCACAATGCCATTTATTGAAGAAACAATCCTTTCCCCATTAAGTCTTTTTGGCTTCTTTATCAAATATTCATTGATTGTATATGTGAGGAATTATGTGTGGGCTCTCAATTCTGTTTCATTCATCTATGTGTCTATTTTTCTGCCAGTAACATACTGTTCTGATTACTATAGTTTTGCAGTATAGTTTAAAATTAGAATGTGTGGTGCCTCCAACTTTGTTTTTCTTTCTCAGGATTGCTTTGGCTGTTTGGAGTTTTTGTCCTTCCATACAAATTTTAGTTTGCTTTTTCTATTTCTGTGAAAAATATCATTGGAATTTTGATACGGATTGCATTGAATCTGTAGATGGCTTTGGGTAGTATGGACATTTTAACAGTATTCTTTTTAAAAA
The DNA here is from genome assembly GCF_057802395.1 of Ceratotherium simum simum. Classification (NCBI taxonomy): domain Eukaryota; kingdom Metazoa; phylum Chordata; class Mammalia; order Perissodactyla; family Rhinocerotidae; genus Ceratotherium; species Ceratotherium simum. The sequence continues at coordinate 12,889,907 of NC_141941.1, forward strand.
AATTTTTATTTAGTTATTTCACTGAGGTCATATGGGCTTATAACATTGTATAAATTTCAGGTGTGCATCACTATATTTCAGTTTCTTTATAGAGTGCATGGTGTTTACCACCAATAGTCTAGTTTTTATCTGACACATGTGTCCCTGTACCCCTTTCGCCCTCCCCCCACCTCCTTCCCCTCCAGTAACCACTAATCTGTTCTCCTTATCCATGTGTTTGTTTGTCTTCCACATATGAGTAAAATCAAATGTTTTTTGTCTTTCTCTGTCTGACTTATTTTGCTTATTATAATAGCCTCAGAGTCCATCTGTGTTGTCACAAATGGCACAATTTTGTCTTCTTTATAGCTGAGTAGTATACTATTGTATATATATAAACCTCATTTTCTTTATCCATTCATCCATCAATGGCACTTCTGTAGCTTCCACATCTTGGCTATGGGATACACATACAGATGCATAATGTCTTTCAAATGTTGATTTAATGTTCCTTGGATAAAAACCAGTAGTGGGATAGTGGATCATATGGTATTTCTATTTTTAATTTTTTGAGAAATCTCCATTCTGTTTTCCATAGTGGCTTCACCAGTTTGAATTCCCACCTGCAGTGGATGAAGCTTCCCTTTTCTCCACATCCTCTCCAACACTTGTTATTTCATCTTATTAATTATAGGCATTCTGAGGGGTGTGAGGTGATATCTCATTGTAGTTTTGATTTGCATTTCCCTAGTAATTGGTGATGTTGAACATCTTTTCATGTTTCTGTTGGCCATCTGTATATCTTCTTTGGAAAAATGTCTATTCATATCCTCTACCCATTTTTTGATTGGGTTGTTTGTCTTTTTGTTGTTGTGTTATGTGAATTCTTTTTATATTTTGGAACTAACCCCTTATTGGATATGTGATTTGCAAATATCTTCTCCTGGTTGGTGTGTTGTCTTTTTGTTTTGTTGATGGATTCCTTTGCCATGCAGAAGCTTTTTAGTCTGATGTTGTCCCATTTGTTTATTTTTTCTTTAGTTTTCTTTGCTTGAGTAGACATGTTATTCAAAATGATACTGCTAAAAAGTTTTACCAGTGTCAAACAATATACTGCATATATTTTCTTCTAGCAGTTTTATGGTTTCAGGTCTTATTTTCAAGTCTTTAATCCATTTAGAGTAAATTTTTGTGTATGGTCTAAGAAGGAAGTCTACTTTCATTCTTTCGAATGTTGCTGTCCAGTTTTCCCAACACCATGTATTGAAGAGAATTTCCTTTCTCCATTATATGTTCTTAGCTCCTTTGTTGAAGATTAGCTTCCCATAGATGTGTGGTTTTATTTCTGGGCTTTCAGTTCTATTCCATTGATCCGTGTGTCTGTTTTTCTGCCAGTACCGTGCTGGTTGATTACTATAGATTTGTAGTATATTTTGAAGTAAGGGATTGTGATACCTACAACTTTGTTCTTTTTTCTAAGGATTGCTATGGCTATTCGGGGTATTTTGTCATTCTACATAAATTTTAGGATTCTTTGTTCTGTTTCAACAGTATTCTTGCTTGCAATTCAAGAACACAGCATATCTTTTCATTTATTTGTGTTTTCTTAAGTTTTTTTAATCGTCTTGTAATTATCAGCCTATAGATCTTTTACCTCCTTTGTTAGATGTATTCCTAAGATTTTCTTGCTTTTAGTGTTATTTTGTGTTTTTTTGTTTTTTTAAAAAATTTTTTGTTTATTGCAATAACATTGGTTTGTAACATTTTATGAATTTCAGGTGTACATCATTATACTTCTATTTCTGCATATATTACATCATGTTGACTACCCAAATACTAATTACAACCCATCACCACACACATGTGCCGAATTATCCCTTTCGCCCTCCTCCCTCCCCCCTTCCCCTCTGGTAACCACCAATACAATCTTTCTCTCTATGTGTTTGTTTATTGTTGTCATTATCTACTACTTAATGAAGGAAATCATACGGTATTTCACCTTCTCCCTCTGACTTATTTCACTTTGCATAATACCCTCAATGTCCATCCATGTTGTCACAAATGGCTGGATTTCATCGTTTCTTATGGCTGAGTATTATTCCATTGTGTATATATACCACATCTTTATCCATTCGTCCCTTGATGGGCACTTAGGTTGCTTCCAAGTCTTGGCTATTGTGAATAACGCTGCAATGAACACAGGGGTGCATGTATCTTTACACACTGGTGTTTTCAAGTTCTTTGGATAACTACCCAGCAGTGGAATAGCTGGATCATATGGTAGTTCTATCCTTGATTTTTTGAGGAATCTCCATACTGTTTTCCACAGTGGCTGCACCAGTTTGCACTTCCACCAGCAGTGTATGAGAGTTCCTTCTCTCCACATCCTCTCCAACACTTGTTGTTTCCTGTTTTGTTAATTATAGCCATTCTGACAGGCATGAAGTGATATCTCATTGTAGTTTTGATTTGTATTTCCCTAATAGTTAATGATTTTGAACATCTTTTCATGTGTCTGTCGGCAATCTGTATATGTTCTTTAGAGAAATGTCTGTTCAGGTCTTTTGCCCATTTTTTAATTGGGTTGGTAGATTTTTTGTTGTTGAGATGCGTGGGTTCTGTATATACTTTGGAGATTAAGCCCTTATCAGATGTATGGTTGGCAAATATCTTCTCCCAATTGTTAGGTTGTCTTTTCATTTTGTTGATGGTTTCCTTTGCTGTGCAGAAGCTTTTTAGTTTGATGTAGTCCCATTTGTTTATTTTTTCTATTGTTTCTCTTGCCGGGTCAGACATGGTGCTTGAAAATATGTTCCTAAGACCGATGTCGAAAAGCGTACTGCCTATGTTTTCTTCTAGAAGTTTCATAGTTTCAGGTCTTACATTCAAGTCTTTAATCCATTTGGAGTTAATTTTTCTGTATGGTGTAAGGTAAGGGTCTACTTTCATTTTTTTGCATGTGGCTATCCAGTTTTCCCAACACCATTTGTTGAAGAGACTTTCTTTTCTCCATTGTATGTTCTTGGCTCCTTTGTCAAAGATTAGCTGTCCATAGATGTGTGGGTTTATTTCTGGGCTTTCCATTCTTTTCTATTGATCTGTGTGTCTGTTTTTGTGCCAGTACCATGCTGTTTTGGTTACTATAGTTTTGTAGTATATTTTGAAATCAGGGAGTGTGATACCTCCAGCTTTGTTCTTTTTTCTCAGGATTCCTTTACCTATTCGGGGTCTTTTGTTGTTCCATATAAATTTTAGGATTCTTTGTTCTATTTCTGTGAAAAATGTTCTTGAAACTTTGATAGGGATTGCATTGAATCTATAGATTGCTTTAGGAAGTATGGACATCTTAACTATGTTAATTCTTCCCATCCAAGAGCACGGAATATTTTTCCATTTCTTTGTGTCATCTTCAATTTCTTTCAGCAATGTTTTATAGTTTTCCATGTACAGATCTTTCACCTCTTAGATTAAGTTTATTCCTAGATATTTTATTCTTTTTGTTGCAATTGTAAATGGGATGGTATTCTTAATTTCTCTTTCTGCTACTTTGTTGTTAGTGTATAGAAATGCTGATTTTTGTATGTTGATTTTGTATCCTGCAACTTTACCACATTCGTTTATTACTTCTAAACGTTTTCTGGTGGATTCTTTAGGGTTTTCTATATATAAAATCATGTGATCTGCAAATAGTAAGAGTTTCACTTCTTCCTTTCCAATTTGGATCCCTTTTATTTCTTTTTCTTTCCTGTTTGCTCTGGCTAGGACTTCCAGTACTATGTTAAATAGGAGTGGTGAGAGTGGGCATCCTTGTCTGGTTCCCGTTCTTGGAGGGACAGCTTTCAGTTTTTCACCATTGAGGATGATATTAGCTGTGGATTTGTCATATATGGCCTTTATTATGTTGAGGTACTTTCCATCTATACCCATTTTATTCGGAGTTTTTATCATAAATGGATGCTGTATCTTGTCAAATGCTTTCTCTGCATCTATTGAGATGATCATGTGATTTTTATTCTTCATTTTATTAATGTGGTGTATTACGTTGATTGATTTGCGAGTGTTGAATCATCCCTGCATACCTGGAATAAATCCCACTTGATCATGGTGTATAATTTTTTTAACGTGTTTTTGTATGCGATTTGCTAGTATTTTGTTGAGGATTTTTGCATCAATGTTCATCCGTGATATTGGCCTGTAATTTTCTTTTTTTGTGTTGTCCTTGTCTGGTTTCGGTATCAGGGTAATGTCGGCTTCATAGAATGAGTTAGAGAGCTTCCCCCACCTCCTGAATTTTTTGGAAGAGTTTGAGAAGCATAGGTATTAAGTCTTCTTTGAATGTCTGGTAGAATTCACCAGGGAAGCCGTCTGGTCCTGCTTTCTTATTTTTGGGGAGGTTTGTGATTACTGTTTCGATCTCCTTACTGGTGATTGGTCTATTCAAATTCTCTGCATCCTCTTGATCCAGTTTTGGAAGGTTGTATGATTCTAAGAATTTATCCATTTATTCCAGATTGTCGAATTGGTTGGCATATAGTTTTTCATCGTATTCTCATATAATCTTTTGTATTTCTGAGATGTCTGTTGTAATTTCTCCTCTTTCATTTCTGATTTTACTTATTTGTGCCTTCTCTCTTTTTTTCTTGCTGAGTCTAGCTAAAGGTTTGTCAATTTTGTTTATCGTTTCAAAGAACCAGCTCTTGGTTTTATTAATTTTTTCTATTGTTGTTTTAGTCTCTATTTCATTTATTTCTGCTCTGATTTTTATTATTTCCCTTCTTCTACTGATTTTGGGCTTTCTTTATTCTTCTTTTTCCAGTTCCTTTAGGTGCATTGTTAGATTGTTTATTTGGGATTTTTCTTGTTTGTTGAGATAGACCCGTATTGCTATAAACTTCCCTCTTAGAACCGCTTTTGCTGTATCCCATAAATTCTGGCATGTCGTATTTTCATTTTCATTTGTCTCTAGTTGTTTTTTGATTTCTTCTTTGACTTCTTCGTTGACCCAGTCGTTGTTCAGTAGCATTTTGTTTAATCTCCACGTATTTGTGGCTTTTCTGATTTTCTTCCTATAGCTGATTTCTAGTTTCATACTGTTGTGGTCAGAAAAGATGCTTGGTATTTTTTCTATCTTCTTAAATTTATGGAGACTTGTTTTGTAGCCTAATATGTGATCAATCCTGGAGAATGTTCCATGTGCATTTGAAAAGAACGTGTGTTCTTTGGTTTTTGGATGGAATGCTCTGTATATATCTCCTAGGTCCATCTGTTCTAGTGTGTCATTTAAGGCCAATATTTCATTATTGATCTTCTGTTTGGATGATCTGTCCGTTGGTGTAAGTGGAGTGTTAAAGTCCCCTACTATTATTGTGTTACTGTCTATTTCTGTGTTTATGTCTGTTAATAATTGCTTTATATATTTAGGTTCCCCTACATTGGGTGCATAGATATTTACAAGGTTATATCCTCTTGTTGGATTGTTCCCTTGATCATTATGTAATGCCCTTCTTTGTCTCTTTTTCCAGTTTTTGTTGTAAAGTCTATTTTGTCAGATATGAGTACTGCTACCCCAGCTTTCTTTTCATTGCCATTTGCGTGGAGTATCTTTTTCCATCCCTTCACTTTCAGTTTGTGAGTGTCTTTAGGTCTGAAGTGTGTCTCTTGTATACAGCGTATATATGGGTCTTGTTTTTTTATCCAATCAGCCACCCTATGCCTTTTAATTGGGGCATTTAGTCCATTGATGTTTAAAGTACCTATTGATAAGTATGTACTACTGCCATTTTTTGTTTTTTTTCTCAGTGTTTTAGTAGTCCTTCTCTGTTTCTTTCTTCTTCTATACAGAATTGATGGTCTCTTTAGTTTGAACTCTGTCTGAAAGCTCTACTCTTTAACTCCCCTCCTCCCTCCTTTTATGTTTTTGATATCATATCTAACTTCTTTTTTGTGCATTTGTATCCATTACCCTCTTATCATGGAAATAGATAATTTTTTCTATTTCTGGTCTTCTCTTTTCCCCTTAAATCAGTCCCTTTAACATTTCTTGTAGCTCTGGTTTCTTGGTGACAAACTCCTTTAATTTTTGCTTGTCTGGGAAATTTTTGTACTCTCCTTCCATTTTGAATGATCACCTTGCTGGATAGAGTATTCTTGGCTGTAAGTTTTTTCCTTTTAGCACTTTAAATATATTGTGCCATTCTCTTCTAGCTTGTAATGTTTCTGCTGAGAAGTCAGCTGATAGCCTTATGAGGTTTCCTTTGTATGTAACTTGACTTTCTCTTGCGGCTTTTAGGATTCTCTCTTTATCTTTAATTCTGGATATTTTGATTATGATGTGTCTTGGTGTGGGCCTCTTTGGGTTTACATTGTTTGGGGCTCTCTGTGATTCCTGTACCTGGTTGTCTGTTTCCTTTCTTAGGTTAGGGAAGTTTTCATCTGTTATGTCTTGAAATAGATTCTCTGCCCCTTTGTCTCACTCTTCTCCTTCCAGGACACCTATAACACGGATCTTAGTGCGCTGGATGTTGTCCCAGAGGTCCCTTAGACTGTCCTCACTTTTTTAAATTCTTTTCTCGTTTATCTGTTCAGCTTGGGTAATTTCTTCTAGTCTTTCATCCAGCTCACAGATCCATTCTTCTGTATCCTCTACTCTGCTTTTGAGTCCCTCTAGTGAATTTTTCATTTCCAGAATTGTATTTTTCATTTCTGATTGGTTCTTTTTTATATCTTCCATTTCTTTGTTGACATTCTCACTGAGTTCATCTGCTTTTCTCCCCAGATCAGTGAGCATCCTTAACACTCTTTGTTTGAACTCTCTGTCGGGTAGGTTGCTCATTTCTGTTTCACTTAATTCCTTTTCTGGGGTTTTTTCCAGTTCCCTTACTTGGAATGTATTCCTTTGCCTCCTCATATTTGCCTCTTTCCCTGTGCTTGTGTCTACGTATTAGGTAGGTCAGCTACGTCTCCTGCTCTTGGATAGGTGACCTTATGTAAGTGAGGCCTTAGGAGACCTGCAGTGTGCTTCCCTCAGTTCTCAACATTCCAGGGGTGACCCCTATGTGGGCTACGTGTGTCCTTCTGTTGTGGCCTGTTTGCTCTCCCTGTAGGTGCTCAGGGAGGCCGAGTTATGCTCCTGGCCAGCTGTTGTAATGCTCAGCTGCTTGTAGTTGTTGTGGGCCCTTCAGTCTCTTTATCAGGTGTGGGGAGCCCCAGCACAGTTAGCTGCAAGTTCTAATACCACATTTGTGTTGCAGTATTTCTTTTAAGTGAGTAGGCCCCCAGCATGGCAGGTTGTTAGGCTCAGGGGCTTACAATTGCTATAAGCCTCCAGCCTTTAGGTCTCTTGTCAGCTCTCTGAGGGTTGCAGCTGGGTGGGGCTGGCTTCAGGCATGGGAGCACCCAATTGTTTCAAGCTTTGGAAGATGGGGCAAACCCCCTATGTGGGTCTTTGAGAAGCACAAGTCTTCTGCAGCTGACAAGCCCTGCCACCCACAGGTCCACACACACACTCAACACACTCCTGCCCCATGTGCGCGCCCTCACTTCCCGAAGCACACTCAGACTCTCCACGGTGGGAGCCCCACACACTCCACCACCGCCCCACACTCTCCACCTGCTCCTTGTTCCCGCCCTGCCCCACTTAAGTCGGCTCAGTACCGAGCTGCAGAAAATCCAGTCACCAGTCTATGCAGGCCCACAAGTTGCCTGAGGGCTTGTTGTTGGGTGCGGCCAGTCTCTAGGGTGGGCTACCTGCCCTGGCTGAGCTGGATTAAATCAGTGCTCTAGTGGGTAGTGCACACCCTGGGCTAGCAGGCTTCAGGGAGAACTCCAATGGCATCTGTGTCAGCACACCCACACCAGGACACAACAATGGCCACCGCCAATGTCCCAGTCCCTGGAGAGGTTCACCTCTCACTGAGATGCACTCAGGGCCTAGTAGGTGAGTCTCTTTTCACCAAAGCACTGTGCACCTTTCTTTCTGGTGATTTTAGGTTGCTTTCTGAAACGGGTGAGTTTGTGCGTGGGCCTTTTAAGACCCAGTTTTAATTTCTTTGTAAACCAGGTTTTCTGGGGGTACTCCCCAATGTTTTAGTAGCAGGCAAAGTCAGATATTATGCCACTCCTCTCGATTGTGCTAGGTCCACAAAATGCCCACAGCGGGGGCACTCCCTGGCTCAGGGCCCCACTCCTCCAGGGAGGGCTGCGTACCTGTGGGCTGCTCGCAGGCGGCTGTGAAGCTGGCAGCTTGTGAAGGCTGTGTTTTTCCTCTCCAGAAGGGAGTTTCTGCCTCTTCCACCTCAATTAGAATTGTCCTTTGTTGCTGGAGTTCGTCTTATCCAGTTTTCAGTTCTGTCTCAGGGGTAATTTTTCCACGAGTAGTTGTAAATTGGCTGTGTCCGCGGGAGGAGGTGAGTTCAGAGTCTGCCTACGCTGCCATCTTGACTTCTCCTCGCTTTTAATATTATTTTGAACGGAATTATTTTTTTTACTTCTTTTTTTCAGATATTTCATTGTTGGTGCATAGAAATAAAACTGATTTCTGTATGTTTATTTCATATCCTGCAACTTATTGAATTCATGATTAATTTTAACAGTTTTGGTTGAATCTTTAGGATTGTTTATACATAAGGTCATATCATCTGTAAATAAAGACTGTTTTACTACTTCTTTTCCACCTTGTATGCCTTTTATTTCATCTTTCCTGAATGCTCTAATTAGGACTTACAGCTCTATGTTGAATAAGGGTGGTGATAGCGGGCACTGTAGTTAGTCTTATGCCTGTTCTTGGATGGAAGCTTTTAGCCCTTCACTATTGGTGTCATGTTGGCTGTGGATTTGTTATATATTATTTTTATTATGTCCAGGAATGTTCCTTTAAGAGTTTTATCATGAAAATATGTTGTATTTCATCAAATTCTTTTTCTGCATCTATTGAGGTCATCATATGATTTTTATCTTTCATTCTAATAATGTGGTGTATCAGATTTATTGATTTGCAGATGTTGAACCCTCCTTGCATCCTAGGGGTGAATACCACTTGATCATGGTTATGATCTTTTTAAAGTACTGTTAAATTAGATTTGCTAATATTTTGTTGAGAATTTTTGCATCTATATTCATCAGGGATAGTGGCCTGTTGTATTCTTTTCTTGTACTGTCCTTATCTGGCTTTGGGTCAGGATGATGCTAGCCTTCTGGAATAAGTTTGAGAGTGTTCCATTCACTTCAATTTTTGGAAAACTCTGAGTAAGATTGTCTTTACTTCTCCTTAAATGTTTGGTAGAATTCACCAGTGAAGCCATCTTGTCCTGGGCTTTTCTGTGTTGGGAGATTTTTGATTACTGAATCAATCTCCTTATTTGTTACTGGTCTGTTTATATTTTCTATTTCTTTCAGTTCAGTCTTGGTAATTTGTAAGGATTTATCTATTTCTTCTAGGTTATCTGATTTGGTCGTGTGTAATTGTTTATAGTAGTCTCTTATGATCCAAGAGATCATAAGATCTTTCTGTGGTATCAGTTGTAATGATTTCTGAATTTTTTAGTTGACTTTTCTGTCTTTTTTTCCAGGTGTAGCTAAAGTTTTGTCAGTTTTGTTTATCTTTTCAAAAACCAGATCTTAGTTTTCTTCACCTTTTCTGTTGTTTTTTTCTGATCTCTATTTCATTTATTTTTGCTCTGATCTTTATTATTTTCTTTCTTATGCTAATTTTGGGCTTAGTTTGTTCTTCATTTTTTAGTTTCTTGAAATGTAAAGCTAGGTTGTCTATTTGAGATTTTTCTTTTTTAAAAATGTAGTTATTTATCTCTATAAACTTCCCTCTTGGAATTGTTTTTGCAGCATCCCGTAGGTTTTGGTATGTTTTTTCTACTTTCACTTGTTTCAAGATATTTTTAATTTCTCTTTTGATTTCTTCTTTAACCATTTGTTGTTCAGGAGTGTGCTGTTAAATTCCACATATTTGTAGGTTTTCCACTTTTCTCTTGTTAATTCTGGTTTCATACCATTGTGGTCAGAAAGGATATTGGTATAATATCAATCTTAAACTTGCTAAGACTTATTTTGTGGCCTAACATGATCTATCTTGCAGAACGTTCCAGAGCACTTGAGATCAATGCATATTCTTCTGTCGTTAGATGGAATGTCATATGTATGTATGTTAGGTCCATTTGTTCTAATGTATGGTTCAAATCAACTGATCCGTTGTAGGTTTTCTGTCCATGCATTACTGAAAGTGAGGTACTGAAGTCCCCTACTCTTATTGCATTGTTGACTATTTCTCATTTTACATCTCAAATACTAGGGGTCTAGTATTTGCCTAATATACTTAGGTCCTCTGATTGGTTGCTTGTGTAGTTACTATTTTTATGTTTTGTTGATGAGTTGACCCCTTTATCATTATATAATTGATACTGAGCAAGGGCTCGATCTGCTCACCACAAGATAAAAGGCCAAGCAGGTGGTGGAAAAGAAAGAACTTCAATAATAGATAAGCTAGTGTATCAGAAGATGGCTATCATCCTAAAAAACCCATCTTAAAGGGAAATTATCTGGAAATGACTTACATAAGGCAAACGGGGCTGGGAAGGGGGCTCGGGAGTGTCAGGTGATGGAAGACCGCAGAATGTTGGGCCCCTCTCTGTAGCACATCTGCTGAATGCAACATTCCTGAGGAATCTAAGAAAACCTCAGTTACTTCCTTATCTTCGACAGAAAGAACATTTTGGGTAGAGGACATAAATTTTATGCTAACAAGTTATTCTTTCCACCAGTTACAGATTAGCTTGCCTACATGCAGTTATAAGCTTTTTTCCAAAGCACATTGTGAGAATAAGACAGGGAAGGGAGGATGCGGCCTTGGGGGCTAAAGTTCTAAGAGTCGTCCGTGTAGAGGCAATTGTATTTCATATTTCTTCCTGGGCTGCATGTGAAAATTCAGTGGGATTCTGTGTCTTGCATGTAGTAGATCTTTAGTCTATGATGTGTGAAGCTTAAATCAGTCATTTTAGCTTCTTGATGCTGTTGCGTGATGCTTAGACAGGCAGAGGGCTGTTTACTCTCTTATCAGCCGTCCTCCTGCTGTTCTGCAAGGCAAGCTCAGAAACTTTGGTTACTTTGTTTCCTACGTTAACCTTGTGAGTACAGCTCAGGTTCATCCTAATCCAGGGAAACTTGAACTCCTTTGCCCTCGGGTTCATAATGACCTTGTTTATCTCTTTTTACCATTTTTGGCTTAAAGTCTAATCTTTCTAATATAAATATAGCTACCCCTGTTTTCTTCTGGTTTCCATTTGCACGGAATATCTTTTTCAGTCCCTTTACTTTGAGCCTATTTGTGTCCTTAAAACTGAAGTGTGTCTCCTGTCAGCAGCATCCAGTTGGGTCTTGTTTTTTAATACGTTCCAGCCACTTTATACCTTTTTATTAGACAATTCAACCCATATACATTTAGAGTAGTTATTGTTATGTAAGGACTTCCTATTGTCATCTTATTAATTGTTTTCTGGCTGTTTTGTTGCTCCCTTCTTCCTTTTTTGATATGTTTCTTTGTGAATCGGTTATTTTTCTCTGGTGGTGTGCTGTGATCCATTGTCTTTTTCTTTTGTGAGTCTACGGTAAGCTTTTGCTTTACAGTTACCATCAGACTTACATAAAACATTTTAGAGATGTAACAGTCTGTTTTACGCTGACAACTATATAACTTTTATCACGTACAAAAACCCTACCCTTTTACACCTTCCTTTACGAGATTAGTGTTGTTGCCTCTTTTTATATTGTGTATTTGTTAACAAATTTTAGTAGATTTAGTTATGTGCAATACCTTTAATCGTTTTACTATAGTTAAGTGGTTAACACATCATCACATTACAGTTAGAAATTCTCAATTTGACCATACATTTGCCTTTACCAATGCGTTGTATATTTTCATACGTTTTTATAAGTAGTTAGCATCCTTTCATTCTTTAAAAGGAGAGAAATTCTGACACATGCTACAACAATGGAATAACCTTGAAAATATGCTCAGTGAAATTATTAGCCTGTGACGAAAGGACAAATACTATATGATTCCACTCACGTAAGGGACTCAGAGTAGTCAAATTCATAGAGACAGAAAGTAGAATAGTCGTGGCCAGGGGTTGGTAGGAGAGGGTAATGGGGTTATTGCTTCATCGGTACAGAGTTTCAGTTTGTAAAATGAAAACAATTCTGTGGATGGATGGTTGTGATGACTGTAGAAGAATGTGAATGTACTTAATTCCACTGAACTGAACACTTAATAATGGTTTTAGGGACGGCCCTAGTGGCCTAGTGGTTAAGTTCGTGTGCTCTGCTTCAAAGGCCTGGCTTTGGTTCCATGCTGGCGGCTCACATACAAAAAAAAAGAGGAAGATTAGCAGTGGATGTTAGCTCAGGGTCAATCTTCCTCAGCAAAAAAAAAAAAAACAAGATACGTGGTTCATTTTGTGTTATGTATGTTTTACCACAACTTTAAAAAAATAGTTAAAAAATTGTTTTTCGGTTTTCCTGTGTTTTGGGCTCTTCATTCTCATTTTGTTTTTCCTTTTATGCCAAACTGCTATTCTAAACTATTACAATTGTAGCCTCTGTTTAGAATAATAAAAAAGAACTGTACATGTAGATACCCTCATAGGATTGATTCTCATTTCCATGTTGGAGTGTGTGTGTGTGTGTGTGTGTGTGTGTGTGTGTGTGTGTGTTTGCCCAGGCCAGTTGGGTATGCTTGAGTGTTAGACTTTAATTTTGTCCTGATTTTGTAATACTGTTATTATCATTGTTTTTTAAAAACATTGACCTTCTCTACTTTTTGGTCTTTGAATTCTTTTTCTTTCCAAAAGTCCGTGAGCAAGCTATTCTAGTACTCAAAACCAATAAAAAATAAATAACATACAGTTGAGATGGGTGCAATGGGACATTATTTTGGCTACTGTTATTTATTTATTTCTTGAGTTGGTATCTCTTTCTACTGTGTCCAACAGAAGAAGCTGCCTGCTCCATGAAGCCTTGCAGGGCTCCACAGTCCTTCACACTTTATTCCTAGACTGTCAGCAATTCTGAGCGCACCCCGTGCATTGCCTCCATCCTTCACTTTTTGGACTCCTGTTGGACATTTAGAGGTAATTTGGAGTTCTCTTTCTTTCTACTTCTGTGTGTGTGTGTTTGCCTCTTCCCCTCAATTAGCTAATAAAGCATGAAATTTTGGCCTGTCTTATAATGCTCCTGTGGCTTAAAAGCCCCTGAAAATATCAAAGCCTACATGAATAACCAGTGGTGTTATCTTTTAAGACCCTGGACTCTTTCTCATTTACTTAAATTATTGAATTTAAAATATATCTGAGTTACAAGTCCCGAGAGTTCAGAGAGCCACTGTTGCTGTCTTGGTGTAGGACCTGCTGTCATAACGCAAATCCTCAGACCTGTCCCCCCACACCCATACTTGACCACAATTTATTGGTCAGAGGCCTAGGTCTCAGGTAGCCCAAGCATCTTTGTGGTTGTGTGCATGAGATGCTATCAAAAGGCAATGCACTAGAGCTTTCCTGACAGTTACAAAAATTAGCAAAACTGAAATGTATTTGGTCTTTCACAGTTTCCAAACAGAATTCCTTCAGGATGAGACTGCAAGCAGCATTCTGTCCACTAGTAGACATGGGAGGACTCTGTACCCTCATGAGAACTTACCCTGTTGACTCTGATTCTAGGCTGACTCTGGGCCCTTATTCTTCTCTCCTCATTAATCGCTGAGCTTCTGGGTCAGAGGTTTGATCATTGATGTCTATAATGTCCTGGGGTCCAGGTTCCAAGAGAGTTTCCACTAATCCTTGATCTTTACACTGTGGTTGTTTTAAAAATGGAGTAGGCATTTTTAAAAATTGTGTAACAATTGGTAGTTATATTGGCTTCTATAATGGTGGCATTATTTTTTTCCCTTGAATTATCTTTATACAGTCTGTCACTGCTTAAGTTCCTTGAAAGTGTTTTCATTTTTGTCTTGAATTAGGCTTTGGATTAAAATAGATTTGCATTTGAGAATTAGTTTTGAAATCGTCCCTGCTCTATAATGACTGGTATGAAAATAACAGTAATTCATCAGTTGCTCTTGGGCCTGTCACCATGTCTCAGTTTCCCTATATGTAGAATGTCTATAAATTATAGACATTATATTTAATAAGCATGAGTACACAAATTAATTGCACTGCACATCTCTTCCTAAACCTCTCCATGAGGCAATTGAGAATGATTACTTGGAAATAGTCTGCCTGCTCCTCTCCTATGGTGCTGACCCCACTTTGGCTATGTATTCAGGTACAACAATAATGAAAATAACTCACAGAAAACTTATGGAAATGTTCCTGGCAGGTAGGTAACTTCAAGGAACAGGAATGACAAAGTTCAAGAAATAATCTTTATTAAAAATTAGATGATAACTAATTCAGATTTTACTAGGCATAAATTTAAAATCTTTAGATTTTAGAACAGCAGTAGTGCAGCCTTCTGTGTAATATAGTACTCTAGTCAAGCTGTTTATTTTGGTGATTAGCTGTTGATTCTACATTTACTTTGACCTGCTTGTTCTAATGCTTTAAAAGATTTCCTAAAGTTGTTTGCATTTTCTACTTAAGTATAGTTCATATGTTCACATTTTGAGTTTGGGTGAAGACTTAAACTTCCCATTCATGAAATTATTTGCATGTTTCTGTTGTGTGTACTCAGCAGATAAGTGATTGTTTAAGCCCCAGTCATTATAGGATCCCTAAAGCAGAAGCACAGGTTTTCATGACTGTGATGAACCTACAGTCAAATTCTTTATCAAACACTTTATGCCAAAGAATGCCACTGACTCACATGATAAGAAACATTTTGTTTTAACTTAGACTTACTTATTGGAAAAAATCTTCATCTGTCAAAGAAGAGAGAGAGAATTGTAATGCTCCTTTATTTTTGCATATAGTATCTAAAAAATTCTTAGCTTGCCAATCTAGTTTTTGTTGATGGGCTAGCATGTTAGAGGTGGTCTGTACCTAGGGAAGGCAGTTGATGAGTTATATAGGTTTTTGTCAGATACAGTAGAGAGCAGGTTGTTGGAGAATTGCATCAATGTACAGCAAGGGAGTTTTGTATGATACACGAGAAGTGACCTGCCAGCCTATTCTGAATTTATAGGAAAATGTTCCCTAACAGCATTTTGTTATATCAGTAGGTTTTATATTATTTTTTTTATTTTATTTGTAATTGTGGTTACAAACATATAACATTAGATTTTACATGTTAAACATTTTTAAGTGTATAGTTCAGTAGGGTTAAATACATTCACTGTTTTGCAACAGATCTGTAGAACTTCATCTTGCAAAACTGAAAATTTATGCCATTAAACACTAATTACACTTCCCCTTCCCCCTGGCCTCTGGCAAGCAACATTCTACTTTTGTTTCTATCATTTCCACTACTTTAAATACCTCATATGGATGGAATCTTATAGTATTTGCCTATTTGTGCCTGGCTGATTTCACTAAGCATAATGTTTTCAAGATCGTAGCATGTAACAGAATCTCTTTTTAAAGCTGAAGAATAGTTCATTGTATGTTTATCCATATTTTGTTTATCCATTCATCCTGAATGGATGTTTGGGTTGTTTCCACCCCCTCACTATTGTGAATAATGCTGCAGTGAACATGGGTGTGCAAATACCTGCGATCCTGCTTTCAATTCTTTTGGACATATATTCAGAAGTAGGGTTGCTGAATCATATGGTAGTTCTAGTTTTAATTTCCCAAGGAATCTCCATACTGTTTCCCAAGCAGCTGTACCATTTTACATTCCCATCAACAGTGCATTAAGGTTCTGGTTTCTCCAGATCCTCACAACACTGTTTACTTTTCTTTTGATAGTGGCTATCCTAATGGATATGAAGTTATATCTTATTGTAGTTTTGATTTGTATTTCCCTAATGATTTATGATGTTGAGAGTCTTTTCATGCGCTTATTGGCCATTTGTATACCCTTTGGAGAACTAAGTCCTTTGCCAATTTTTAAATTGGATTATTTGTTTTTTTGTTGAGTTTTAGAAGTTTCTTGTATATTCTGGCTATTAACCTCTTATCAGATATATGATTTGCAAATATTTTCTCCCCTTCTCTAGGTTTCCTTTTACTCTTTTTTTTGCTTTGATATGCAAAAGTTTTTAATTTTAGTGTTGTCACGTTAATCTGTTTTTGCTTTTTTTGCCTGTGCTTTTGGTGTCATAGCCAAGAAATTATTGCCAAATGCAATTTCTGGGAGCTTTTCCCCTATGTTTTGTGGTTTTAGGTCTTATGTTTATGTATTTAATGTATTTATGTATTTAATGTTTATGTATTTAATCCATTTAGAGTTAGTTTTTGCATATCGTGTAAGGTCAGAATCTAACTTCATTCTTTTGCATGTGTATATCCAGCTTTCCCAGTACCACTTGTTTAAGACTGTCCTTTCCCTATTATGTATCCTTACAACCCTCATCAAAGATTATTTGACAGTATACATGGGTGTTTATTTCTGGGCTCTCTGTTCTGTCCCTTAGTCTATATGTCTGTCTTTATGCCAATACTACACTGTCTTGATACTTTTGCTTTGTAGTATGTTTTGAAATCAGTAAGTGTGACCCTGACAACTTTGTTCTTTTTCAAGATTGTTTTGGCTGTTCAGGATCCCTTGATGTCTCATATGACTTTTGGGATAGATTTTTTGTTTTTGCAGAAAAAATGCTATTAGGATTTTGGTAGAGATTGCATTGAATTTACAGATTGCTTTGGGTAGTATGGAAATTTTAACAGTATTAGTTCTCTTAATCCATGAACATAGAATGTCTTTCCATTTATCTGCAACATCTTAGATTTCTTTTAGTGATGTTTTATAGTTTTTAGTGTACAAGTATTTTGCCTCATTTAAATTTATTCCTATTTGTCCTTGTTTTTTCTTGCTGAGCAAGATTTTCCCTGAGCTAACATCTGTTGCCAATCTTCTTTTTTTTTTTTTTCCTTGAGGAAGATTAGTGCTGACCTAACATCCGTGCCGATCTTTGTATGTGGGTGGCTGCCACAGCATGGCTGATGAATGGTGGAGGTCTGCACCTGGAATCCGAACTGGCAAACCTGGGGCCACTGAAGCTGAGCACAGTGAACTTAACCATGCTGAAGTTAACTATGCCATGGGGCTGGCCCCACTATCTATCCTTTTTGATGCTATTATAAGATTGTTATTATAAGAAATATAAGATATTTCAGTTTTAGATTCTTTATTGTTTCGTTGTTGTTAGTGCTGTCAAGTCTATCTTGACTCCTAGTGATCCTGTGTACAGTGGGAACACTGCCCGGTCCTTTTGCTCCATCTTCTCACCTTTCAACGCTGTATCAGACACTGCTCCAATGCTACTCATAGGGTTTTCATGACTTATTTTTTCAGAAGTGAGTTTCCAGGTCTTTCCTAGTCTGTCTTAGTCTGGAGGCTCTGCTGAAACCTGTCCACCATGGGTGACCTTGCTGGCATTTGAAATACCGGTGGCATAGCTTTCAGCATCACAGCCACACACAGTCTTCACATATGACAACCACAAACAGGTGATGTGGTTCCTTGCTCAGAAGTGAACCCAGCACCAAGGCAATGAGAACACAGAAGTGTAAATACTAGACCACCAGAGTTGGCTGTTTATTGTTAGTGTATAGAAATGCAACCTTTTGTATATTGATTATGTATCCTGCAACTTTGCTGAAATCGTTTCTTGTTTTAATAGTTTTTTTTTTAATCTTTTTTTCCTCTTCAGATTATTTAAATTACCTACAGGCTTACAGGGATGATAAATTTAATGGCTCTTGGGAGTTCTATGGAAGCTTTGTGTGTGGTGAACAACACTGTTCTTTTTAGTTCAGTAGGAAGTGAATGAATTACAAAACAGTTTTCTTTGGTGTGTGTAAGGGGAAGGTGAGTGGTGGGTGCTATAAGCAGGCATCATTAGGAAATAATTTCTTTTTATTTAGAATCATTTAATTGATGAGAACTGAAATCTTGATAGGACCTATCTGATACTTTCTCTCTTTTTCCGTCCATTAGAACCAGATAATAAAGATGAATATAATATTTTGGCAAACCCTCCAGGACCAGAGGACCAGGATGACGAAGATAAGGCTTACAGTGATGTGTTTGAATTTGAATTTTCAGGTAGCCTCCTCTTACCATGTTATAATATCCAAGTGTCTGTTTCTTAGGGGTAAGCATGGATATCATGTGGTTGAAAAATATCTGAGTTTTCTTGGAGTAGCAGGACCTAAAAATCCTTTTAAGCAGATGAGAGTGGATGAGAGAGTTGTAAGTGTCCATGAACGTTATTTAATGATCTTTTCTGGAAAAGATTAATTATACATAGTGGGGATCAGATTTACAGCACAGTATAAACTGTCCTTATCAGAACACTGCTAAGGCAAATGAGGCCTCAGAACTGTACGTGTTAAAATTATCATCTACTGGAATTCCACAGAAGAGTTGGTCCCTTGGTAACTTCAGTCACTAAATCTTTGTGAAAGAATACTAGAATTGCCCTAACATGCCATTGTAGGGGCTTTCTCGGGCACATGATGTGTACTACACTATATTGATAATCTCCCTTCTCATGTGGGATTAGGAAAATCATTATTTATGGTTCCTGGGATCTTTGCATATCATCAAATTTGGTTAGATCCAGTCTTTCCCCCATTGTTGAGCCACCGTCCTCCAGTGACCAATCTCTTGGGGTATACGTATCAAGAGACCTGTGCTCTATTGTGTGTAAACAAAAGTGCTTCATAAATAACATCATCCTCAGGCTCTGAAGTTATAAGTATGTATGCCATTATAAACAGTGAGATTTTTATTAGTAGTAGAAATCATAAAGTTGTGTTACAGAGAGGATGGAAGGAATGTAACAATTTGCTTTTCAGAAGTATCAATCCCAAAAGACATGAGGAGTGAGAGTGGAGATGTATGAACAGAAAGAAGAGACAGCCTTCTGTGTTTAAAATGCTGTATAGTCAGGGGAGGAGTAGAGATCAAAAAGGTGTTTGTAATTAGTCTTCTTGGGTTGGGAGATAGACTTCCTTCAGGGACTGTAGTGGGAAACATTGAGAGTTATAACTTGAATTGTGATCAGAGTTCAGTGAGTAGGACTTCACCTGTTTCTGTCAGCAGTGAGAGCAATGAAGTGGGAGTTCTGATAAGTCTTATTAAAGTGTTCCTCCTGTTTTCTAAAAATCAATTGTTCTTCTCTATATGTTCTCCTAAAACCAGATGAATCCAAAATTACTCCTACTAGAAGTGGATACGTTCCTTTACCTTAAAAGGAGAATGTTGGTCAATGAGTGGTATGGTGAGAAATGGCAGGGGTTGCAATTGGAAGTAACTGGCACTTATTATAGACTATAGACTGGTTTATTCAGAATGGTAATTAATTATTGGGAGCACTTTTAATTTTGCCAGAAACTTAAACCACTTTCCTTTTTATTTTGTAGGCCAAGAAACTGGTTATTGCTTTCAGATGTACTTAAAGAATTGAAAATATCCTGCATATTCTGCTGCAATTTTCCGAATATAGAAGTTGTTACAATTGCAGAAGCAGAAGTTTACAGGCAAGTTTCATCAAGTCTCTTTTTCTCTTGCTCCAGAGACTTGGAAGCCTTCAATTCTGAAAGCAAGGAAGCATTAGATTTGGTTGAATTCACAAACTTCAGACTCTGCTTGGCTCCTCTGTGGAATGGTTAAATCCCAGCAATGTGGACTTGGAGAAGGACCACTGGTGAGAGTCTAGTCCCACTGTGTATAGTGTGTTGTTGTGTCAATACTGTGCAAATTTGTCAAAATACAACTATTTCTGTAAAGGGGCATTATTATGTATGGAAATATCTCTGCTTTATCTAAAACTCCAGTTGCAGGACCTGGAAAGATGTCTTTCTTTCTTTCCTTTTTTTTTGTGAGGAGATCAGCCCTGTGCTAACATCTGCCAATCCTCCTCTCTTTTTTGCTGAGGAAGACTGGCCCTGGGCTAACATCCATGCCCATCTTCCTCCACTTTTCATATGGGATACCGCCAAAGCATGGCTTGCCAAGCGATGCGTCAGTGCGCGCCTGGGATCCCAACCGGCGAACCCTGGGTCACCACAGCAGAGTACACGCACTTAACTGCTTGCGCCAGCTGGCAGGTCTGAAGATGTCTTTCTTTTTAAATTTAAATTAGTTTTTATGAATTGCTGAGGTGTTTTACTGAAGTATTTTACTTTTAAATGTTCGAAAGCTGCTTTGGAATAAGTTTGGTTTTACTTGGAACATTTTTCTTGTCTTTTTTTTTAAAGGAAAAAATAAATTAGGTAAGAGAGTCTTGTCCATTGATGTTTTTCATTCAAAGCACTGCTGACAGAGACTGTTAACTTTTATAAATGAGGTCATCAAAATTGGAAAAGTGTTTCAGAGAACAAATTTAGTGAAGAAAATTGATGTTGCAACTTTTTGCTTTGTTTACAGAGTATGTTATTGGCTGGGTATATGCTATTGTATATAATTCAAATTAAAACCACATCCACTCATAATAACTAATTGTATGAACTTTATATCATAACTTAAAAGCTATGAAATTAGTTTTCATGATGCAATAGATTATTGTCATATTTAAAGAAGACTTTGAGCTATTTTTTATCCACTATAGAATATTAAAAATTATCTTACGTTGAGTTTGCTTAAAAATGTATATAAACTGAACTTTCTTGAATTGTGTGTTTTTAATTTGTATTTTAACTTTATAAGTAAATTCTCTTCCTTTTAAACAGTTTTACAAGAATGTTCTGAAAAGGCAATAAAATTGTTGGGGAAATGAGAAAATTTAAGTATCTTGTATACTATGTGTTTCTAAAATATATGGTTTTCACTGCTATTTTTAAAAAATGATCAAATTCCTATGTCAATTTATAGTCTCCATAAACCAAAGCAAACTGGACATTAAGAGAAAATGTATTCTGAGTATGATCTAGGTTTGTGTCTTAGAATCTCAACCCTTTACATAGACATAAACATAAACAAACATATGTTATTTACAGAAATATTATTTATTTTCCCTAATATTTTGTTGTGGTAAAATATACATTTATATATATTAAAATAATACAAATTTACTATCTTAACTATTTTTAAGTGTACAGTTTGTTAAATGTACAGTATTATTAAATACATTCATAATGTTGTGCTTCCATCACCACCACCCATCTCCAGAACTCTGTCTTGTAAAACTGAAACTCTATACCTATTAAACAATAACTCCCCATTCCCTCCTACCTTATTGCCTGGTAAGCAGTTTTCTACTCTCTGTCTGTGATGTTCACTATTCTCAGTACCTCATAAAAGAGGAATCATGTAGTATATGTCTTTTTGTGATTGACATTTCACTTATCTTAATGTCTTCAGGGTTCGTGAACATGGTGGCATATTACAGAATTTCTTTCCTTTTTAAGGCTGAATAAAATTCCATTGTATATCATGTTTTGCTTATCCATTCATCTGTTGATGGCACTTGGGTTGCTTCCATGTTTAGCTGTTGTGAATAATGATGCTATGAACATGGGTGTTAAAATAAACTCTTCGAGACTCTTTCAGTTCTTTTAGGTACATACACAGAAGTGGAATTACTGGTTTATAAGGTAACAATATTTTTAGTTTTTTCAGGAATTGCCATTCTGTTTTTCATAGTTTCTGTACCATTTTACATGCCCATCAACAGTCAATAAAGTCCCAGTCTCCACATCCTCACCAGGTCTTGTTATTGCACAAAATTTTTAAGTTTTAGTGAGTCCAGTTTGTCTATTTTTCCTTTCCTATTTCCTTTCCTCCTTTCCTTGTCTGTTTTCCCTTGTCTGTGCTTTTGGTGTCATATCCAAGAAATCATTGCTAAATTCAATGTTGTGAAGCTTTTGCCCTATGTTTTCCTGTAAGTGTTTTATAGTTTTAGCTTTTACATGCAGGGTTTTTCTTTCTTTTTTTTCAATTGAGGTAACATTGGTTTATAACATTATAAATTTCAGACACACATCATTATATTTCAGTTTCTGTGTAGACTACATCATATTCACTATCCAAAGACTAGTTACCATCTGTCACTCTACAAATATGCCCTATCACCCTTTTCTCCCCTCTCCCTCCCCACTTCCCTTCTGGTAACTCGTAATATAATGTCTGTATCTATGTGTTTTTTTGTTGTTGTTGTTTTTATCTTCAACTTATGAGTGAGATCATACAGTATTTGTCTTTCTCTGTCTGGCTCATTTGCTTAGCATAATACCCTTGAGGTCCATCCATGTTGTCGCAAATGTCATGATTTTGTCTTTTTTATGGCTGAGTACGATTCCACTGTATATATATATACAACTTCGTCTTTATCTTTTCATCCATTGATGGGCACTTAGGTAGTTTCCAAGTCTTAGTTATTGTGAATAATGCTGCAATGAACATGCAAATATCTTTGCGCATTCGTGTTTTTGGGTTCTCTGGATAAATACCTATAAATGGAATAGCTGGATCATATGGTAGTTTTATTTTTAATTTTTTGAAGACTCTCCATAGTGTTTTCCATAGTGGCTGCAACAGTTTATATTCCCACCAGCAATATATGAGAGTTCCCTTTTCTCCACATTCTCTCCAACACTTGTTATTTCTTGTCTTGTTAATTATCACCATTATGACAGGTATGAGGTGATATCTCATTGTAGTTTTGATTTGCATTTCCCTAATAATTAGTGATGTTGAACATCTTTTCATGTACCTGTTGGCCATAAGTATATCTTCTTTGGAAAAATGTCTCTTCAGATCCTTTGCCCATTTTTAAACTGGGCTGTTTGTTTTTTGAGTTGTATGAGTTCTTTATACATTTTGAATATTAACTTCTTATCAGATATATGGTTTGCAAATACCCTTTCCCAATTGTTAGGTTGTCTTTTCATTTTATTGATGGTTTCCTTTGCTGTGCAGAAGATTTTTAGTTTGATATAGTCCCATTTGTCTATTTTTTTCTTTTGTTTCCCTTGCCCCGTGAGATGTGGTATTCACAAAGCTAAGACTGATGTTGAAGAGCATACTGTCTGTGTTTTCCTCTAGAAGTCTTATGGTTTCAGGTCTTACATTCAAGTCTTTGATCCATTTTGAGTTAATTTTTGTGTATGGTATAAGATAGTGGTCTACTTTCATTCTTTTGCATGTGGCTGTCCAGTTTTCCCAACAGCCTTTATTGAAGAGACTTTCCTTTCTCCATTGTATATTCTTGGCTCCCCTGTTGGTTTTTGATCCATTCCACATTAACTTTTGTATATGGTGTCAGATAAGGATCCAACTTCATTCCTTTGCATGTGGATATCCAGTATTTACAGCACCATTTGTTGAAAAGTCTGTCCATTCCCCATCAAATTGTCTTGGCACCCTTGTCAAAAATTATTTGACCACATATGCAAGGGTGTGTTTCTGAGCTTTTATTTTTGTCCCTTTGTCTTTATATCCATTTTCATGCTGGTACCACACTGTTTTGTTTACTGTAGCTTTGTTGTAAGTTTTGAAACCAGGAAGTGGGAATCCCCGTTTTGTTCTTTTTCAAGATTGTTTTAGCTATTCAGGGTCCCTTGAGATTCCATAAGAATTTTAGGATGGGTTTTTCTATGTCTTAAAAATATACCATTGGGATGTTGATAGGGATTGCATTGAATCTGTAGATTGCTCTGGGAGGTATGGACATCTTAACAATATTAACTGTCCCAATCCATGAACATGGAATGTGTTTCCATTTATGTCTATCTTCTTTTGGCAGTGTTTTGTAGTTTTCATTGTACAGTTCTTTCACCTTTTTGGTTAACTTAATTTCTAAGTATTTTATTCTTTCTGATGCTATTGTAAATGGAATTTTTTTCTATATTTTATTTTTGGATTGTTTATCGTTAGTGTATAGAAATGCAATTGATTTTTGCGTGTTGACTTTGTATCCTTCTATTTGCTGAATTCATTTATTAGTTCCAACAGGTTTTTGGTAGAATCTTTAGGGTTTTCTACATATAAGATCATATCATCTGCAAACTGAGATAATTTTACTTCTTCCTTTCTACTTTGGATGCTTTTTATTTCTTTTCCTTGCCTAATTGTTCTGGCTAGAACTTCCAGTAGTATGTTGAATAGACGTGGTGAGAGTGTACATCCCTGTCTTACTCCTGATGTTAGGAGGATAGTTTTTAGTCCTTAGCCATTTAGTCTGATGTTTGCTGTGGGTTTTTCATATATAGCTTTTATTATGTTAATGTAGTTTACTTCTAATCCTGTTTTTTCAGTGTTTTTATCATAAAAGTGTGTTGAGTTTTGTCAGATGCTTTTTCTTTATCAATTTAGATGAACATACAGTTTTTTCCCTTCATTTTATTAGTGTGATGTATTATATTGATTGATTTTCAAATGTTGAACCATCCTTACTTTCTGGTAATAAATCCCATTTATTCATGGTATATAATCCTTTTAATATGCTGCTGAATTCAGTTTGCTAGTATTTTGTTGAGGATGTTTGTGTCAAGACTCATGAGGAATATTGGTCTGTATTTTTCTTATAGTGTATTTGGTTTTGGTATCAGGGTAATGGTGGCCTCATAGGTTGAGTTAAGATGCGTTTCCTCCTTTCCAGGATTTTGGAAAATTTTGAAAAGAATTGGTATTAGTTCTTTAACTATTTCATAGAGTTTACCAATTAAACATTAGATCCAAAAGAGATTTTATTTTTTATTAAAATTCAATATCCTTACAAGGTCTATTCAGATTTTGTATTTCTTCATGATTTAGTCTTGGTTAGTTTTGTGTATCTAGGAATTTGTGCATTTCATCTAGGTTATCCAATATGTTGATGTATGATTGTTCATAGTACTATCTTATAATTCTTTTTATTAATATAGTAATGTCCCCATTTCATTTCTGATTTTAGTAATTTGAATCTTCTCTCTTTTCTCTTAGTATTATTATAACAATGATTTAAACCCACTTTTGTTTTCTACATGATTTGAGACTAGTATATCTTTAAACAAAACCAATTGTCTAAAAGCTAATTTTATTGTAATTTTTGTTTGTACTTTCACATTCTGTTCTACATAATTTAAGAGGGAACGCATTTAAAAGAATATTAGTTTATGTTTTGTGCACACAAAACATATGTATAAAACTGTAACCTTGGGATATTGTAACCTGAAAGGGGAAGGGATGGAGCTATAAAGGAGCAGAGTTTTTGTATGTTATTGAAGTTAAGCTGGTATAAATTCAAATTAGAGTGTTATATCTTTAGGATGTTAAACGAAATCCCCATGATAACTACAAATAAAATGGTTATAGAATATACAGAAAAGGAAGTAAGAAAGGAATTTCAACATTTCACTGCAAAAAGTCCAACTAAACACAAAGAAGACAATAATGTAGGAAATGAGAGATTAAAAAAAGCTATAAAACATAAGGAAAACAAATAGCAAAATGACAGAAATAAGTCCCTCCTTATGAGGAATTACTTTAAATATAAGTGAATTGAATTCTCTGTCAAAACACGGAGATTGGCAGAATGAATTTAGAAAACAAAAACATTACCCCAAAACACAAAAAGGTTGAAAAGTGAAAGTTTGGATTTTTTAGCCCTGAGAAAGAAGGAATTCTTGCCACTTGTAACAACATGGATGAACCTTGAAGGCATTATGCTAAGTGAAGTAAGGCAGACAGAGAAAGGCAAATCCTGCATGATATCATTAATATGTGGAATCTAAAAAAGCCAAACTCTTAGAAACAGAGAGAAGAATGTTGGTTACCAAGGACTGAAAGTTGGGGCAATTAGGGAGATGTTGTTTAAGGGTACACACTTTCAACCAGAAGATGAATAAGTCTGAGATTTAAAGGACAACATTGTGAGTATAGTCAATAATACTGTATTGTAAACCTCAGAGTTGCTAAGAGTCTAGATCATCATTATTCTCACAACAGAAAAACAAATAATAATTAGGTGATGGGATAGAGGCGGTAGCTAAAGCTAGCGCAGAAATCATATTGTAATACATAAATGTATTAAATCAATGCATACACCTTAAACTTACACAATGTTGTCTATCAATTATATCTCAATTTTTAAAAAGTGATATGATTATAAGAGTGCTAGTTGCATGCTACTGTGAGGAGATTGTTATTTCAGGCAATGGATGTTACAGCCATTCTGTAATGCAATATAGAGAAGTGTTTAAGAACACATATAATAAAAATTATTATAAGGAAAAAAGTGAAAGGGTAAAAAAAGATATTCCATGAAAATAGTAATCAAAAGAGAGCAGGGGTGGTTATACTATTATCAGACAAAATAGACTTTAAATCAAAAGAGGTTACAAGTGATAAAGAAGGACTATTAATAAAAGATTCAGTACAGCAAGAAGATAAAATAATTATAAACATTTATGCAAAAACAACAGACTGAGAAAATATATGAAGCAAAAATTGACAGAAAGGAAGGGAAAAACAGTTCTATAATAATAGTTGGAGACTTCACTACTCCACTCTCAGTACTAGATAGAACATCTAGTCAAGATAAGTAAGGAAATAGAGGAACTGGACAACACAATAAACCAACTAGATGTAGCAGACATTTACAGAACACCCTAACCAAAAACAACACCCTATATGTTTTTCTCAATTGCACAGGGAAGATTTTCCCAGATAGACCATATATTAGGCCACAAATTAAGTCTCAATGGATTTTAAAAGGTAGATATCATACAAAGTATCGTCTCCAACCACAACAAGATGAAGTTAGAAATCAAACACAAGAAAAACTGGAAACTTCACAATCACAAACAGAATACTCTTAAACAACCAATAGATCATAGAAGAAACCAAAAGGCAAATCAGAAAATACTTAGAGATGAATGAAAACAAAAACAAGATATCAAAACATGGGATGCAGTGGAAATAGCACTAAGGGGGAAATTTATATATGTAACTACTTTACATTAAAAAAATGAGAGATCTCAGAGCAACAACCTGAATTTACAATTTAAGGAACTAGATAAAGAAAAACTGAACCCAAAGCTAGCAGAAGGAAAGAAAGATTAGAACAGGGAGAAATAGAATAGAGAATAGGAAAACAGTAGAGAAAATCAATGAACCCAAAAGTTGGTTCTTTGAAAAGATAGATCTTTAGCTAAATATTTATTTTTTGAGATGTAGTTCATATATCATGAAATTCACCTTTTTAAAGTGTACAATTTGGTGGCCTTAAGTATATTAACACACTTGTGCAACCATTACCAATATCTACTTCCAGAATATTTTTATTACTCAAAGAAGAAAGTCGTACGTATTGTCTTTCCCCATTACTGGTTCCCCCACTTCCCAGGAAATACTTTATTTAGGAATTTACCTGTTCTGGACATTTCCTGTAAACAGAATCATACAATATATGACTTTCATGTCTAGCTTCTTTTTTACATAGCGTAATGTGTTCAAGCTTCATCCACATTGTAGCATTTGTCAATATTTCATTCCTTTTTATGACTGAGTAATCCATTGTATGGATATACCATATTTGTTTATCCATTGATCAGGTGATGGATATTTGGGATCTTTCCACTTCGGGCTCTAGCGAATACTATGAGAAATTGAGAAATTGTATGAGAAATTGTGTACAAGTCTGTTTGTTGACATATATTATCATTTCTCTTGGGTATATGCTTAGGAGTAAAATTGCTGGGTTGTATGGTAATTATGTTTAGCCTTTTAAGAAAATACCAGGCCAGACAGTTTTCCAAAGCAAATGAACCATTTTACATTTCCACCAGCAGTGGATGAGTGTTCTAATTTCTCCATATCGTCGCCAACAATTGTTGTTGCCTGTCTTTTTCATTACAGTTATTACATGAAGTTGGTATCTCATTGTAGTTTTGATTTGTATTTCTCTGATGACTAAGTCATGTTGAGCATCTTATTGTGTGCCTTTTTGCCATTTGTATTGATAAAATCTACTTTGATATTTGTGTAGCCATTCCAGTTCTTTCTTTTTTTTTTGGAAGATCAACCCTGAGCTAACATCCATAACAATCTTCCTCCCCAGTTCTCTTTTGGTTGTTGTTTACATGTTGTTTGCATATTTAAAATTTTAACTTATTTATTCCTTGGAATATCTAGTGTGTCTCTTGTAGCAGAATACAGTTTGATAATTTTTAAAACCCATTATGTCTTTTAATTGGAGAGTTTTATCTGTCTAATAATTAAATTAATAATTTAACAAATTAATTATATTAAGTATTATAATTACTGATAAGGTATGATTTATGTTTGCAGTTTCTTTTAGTCTTCTGTATATCTTAACTCTTTTGTTCCTCTGTCTCCATTTTACTGTCTTTCCATTTATGAAAAAAAAAATAGCTATTGGAATTTTGGTAGGGATTGTATTGACTCTGTAGATTGCTTTGAGAAGTACTGCTATCTTAAAAATACTGTCTTCCAATCCATGAATTTGGGATCTCTTTCCTTTTATTTAGATTTTCTTTATTATCTACCAGCAATGTTTTTGTAGATTTCAATGTAGAAGTCTTTTGCCTCCTTGGTTAAATTTACTCCTGAGTATGTTATCTTTCAGTTGCTACTGTAAAGAAAATTGCCTTCTTAATTTCCTTTCCAATTTTTAATTGCATTGCTGATGTATAGAAACACATCTGATTTTTGCATATTTGTCTTGTACATTCAACTTTGCTGAATTTGTATTAGCTCTAGGTGTTAGTTTTTGGATTTTGGAAGATTTTCTACATTAAGATCATGGCTTGTGAATACAGTTTTACTTGTTCCTTTCCAAGTCATGTTCTCTCTCTCTCTCGTCTAATTGCTCTGACTAGAACTTCTAGTACAAAGTTTAATAGAAGTTTTAAAAGTGGCATATTTGTCTTCTTTCTGATCTTAAGAGGAAAGCTTGCAGTCTTGTACCCTTTGGGATTTTCATAAGTGCCTTTTATGATGTTGAGGAAGTTCACTTGTATTCCTGTTTTTCTGAGTGTTTTTATTATGAAAGTGTTGGATTTTATCAAATACCTGTTATGTCAATTGGGATGATCTTTTTTTTTCACTTCATTTTATTAGTGTAAATATATATATGTTAAGTGATCGATTTTCTTATGTTGAACTACCCTTGCATTTCTGGGATTAATCTCACTTTGTTATGGTGTATATTTTACGGATTTGTATCTATATTCGGAAGCGGTATTAGACTTTAATTTTCTCTTCTTGTGTCTTTGTCTTTGGTGGTAAGGTAATACTGGTGTCATAGAATGAGTTAGCAAGTGTTCTATCTTTATGGAGGACAAGAATTTGAGAAATTTTGGAAAGAACTTGAGAAGGATTCATGCGAATTCTTTTTTAAATGATTTGTAGAATTCACTAGTGACGGCTTGTGGACCTGAATTCTCTGATGTTGGGAGATTTTTGGGTTTCTGATTCAATTTCTTTACTTATTACTGGTCTGCTCAGATTTTCTATTTCTTTTTGGGTCCATTTGGGTAATTTGATAGTTTGTGTTTTTCTAGGATATCTATTCTGTTGAGACACAATTGTTTATTTCTGTAAGGTTGGTAGTAATGTCCCCACTTTCATTTCTCCTTTTTTGCATCTTCTCTCTTTTTCTCCTTGTTAAGTCTAGCTAACGATTCTTCAGTTGAATTGACTTTTCAGTAACTAACTGTTGGTTTTGTTGATACATATTTTACAGATGAGGAAACTGAAGATCAGAGAGATTTAGATTCTTTCCCCGGGGGTGCTCAGCTCGTAAGTGGTAGAACAAGATCCAAATCTATGTTAGCCTGGCTCTAAGACCTGTATTTTTCCTGCGGATATCATGCTGTGACCATCTTTCTGAGCAGCATTGATTATCACTTCTTGTCTTCGACTTACTTCTGGTTTGGCTGAAACTCTGGGTCAGATGATGTAAAGGAAGCTGGGGATTGGAGGAAAACCAAACTAACTTCCAAGATTTATGTATGTGGTCACAAATTGAGTTTCATCTCTATAACTTTTGCTAATGTACTCAGTAGCCTCACTTCTCAAGTATACTCTTCCTTTTTATTTTCTCCAGCCTTATTAAGATATAATTGACATATAAAATGTAAATTTAAGCTGTACAATGTGACGATTTGATACGTGTATGTATTGCAAAATGATTTTCATAATAAGGTTGGTTAACATCTGCATCCCCTCACATAATTACCTTTTTGTGTCTGTGTAGTGATAACCATTATGATCTACTGTCTTAACAACTTCCAAGTATATAATATAGCAGTGTTAACTCTACTTACTATGCTGTACATTAGTTCCCCAGATCATATTTATCTTATAAGTGAAACTTTGTACCTTGTAACCAACATCTTCCCATTTCTCCCATCCCTCCTTCTGTCCTGTATCTCTATGAGTTGCTTTTCTTTAGATTTTGCATATAAGTGAGAATTAATAGTATTTGTCTTTCTCTGTCGGACTTATTTCACTTAACATAATGCCCTCAAGGGATTATGCCCTCTATCCACGTTGTTGCAAGTGGCAAGACTTCCTTCTTTTTATGACTGAATATTATTACACTGTATGTGTATATATATATATATGCATGGACACTTAGGTTGTTTCCGTGTCTTGGCTGTTGTGAATGGTGCTGCAATGGCTATGGGGGTGCTTATATCTCCTTGAGATCCTGATGTCATTTCCCTTGGGTAAATACACAGCAGTGGAATAGCTGGATCATATGGTAGTTCAATTTTTAATTTTTTGAGGAATCTGCATACTGTTTTCCATCATGGCTACACCAATTTACATTCCCACCAACAGTGCACAAGGGTTCCCTTTTCTCCACATCCTCACCGTATTGGTGCCGGGTGATATTTCATTTGATTTGCATTTCCCTGATGATTAGTGATATTGAGCATCTTTTTACTTGCCTGTTAGCCATCTGTATATCTTCTTTTGAAAAATGTCTATTCAAGATCTTTACACATTTTTAAATCAGATTTTTTTTTTTTTGCTATTGAGTTGCATGAGTGCTTTATATATTTTTTATATTAATCCCTTATCAGATGGTTTGAAAGTATTTTCTCCCATTCTGTAAATTGCTTTTTTATTCTGTTGATAGTTTCTTTTGTTGTGCATAAGCTTTTAAGTTTAATGTATCCCACTTGTTTATTTTTGGTTTTGTTGCTTATGCTTTTGTTGTCATATTCAAAAAATCATTCCCAAGATCCATGTCAAGGATCATCGCCCATATGTTTTCTTCTAGGAGACCTAAAGTACCAGGCAGTATGTTTGAGTCTTTAGCCATTTTGAGTTAATTTTTGTGAGTGGTGTAAGATGGGGGTGTAGTTTCATTTTTTTGTGTGTTGTTATCCAGTTATCACGACACTTCAACATTATTGAAGAGACTATGCTTGCCCATTAGGTGGTTTTACTCCTTTGTCAAATATTAGTTGACCATATATATGAGCATTTGGGGCTTTCAATTCTGCTCCACTGATCTATGTGTCTATTTTCCTGGCACTTCCATACTGTTTTGATTACTATAATGTTGCAGTATAATTTAAAATCAGGAAATGTGATCCTCCAAGTTTATTCTTTTTTCACAGGATTGTTTTGGGTCTTTGTCATTCCATACAAATTTAGGAATTTTAATAGGGATTGCCTTGAGTCTATAGATGGCTTTGGGTAGTATGGCCATTTTAACAGTACATATCTATATGGAGATTGAATCAGTAATCATAAACCTCCTAATACAGAAAAGCCCAAGACCAACTAGTTTCAGTGGTGAATTCTACCAAAAATTTAAAGAAGAATTAGCACAAATCTTTCTCAAATTTTTCCAAAAAGTTGAAGAGGAGGGAAAACTCCCAAACTCATTTTATGAGACCAACATTTCCCAGACCCAAAGCCAGACAGGAAACTACAGGCTAACATTCCTGATGAATATAGATGCAAAAATTCTCAACAGAATGCAAGCAAATGAAATTCAATAGCACTTTAAAAGGATTACACAGAGGCCGTCCAGGTGGCGCAAGCAGTTAAGTGCGCGTGCTCTGCTTTGGTGGCTCAGAGTTAGCAGTTTCAATCGGGCGAACATGGACACCGCTTGTCACACCGTGCTGTGGCGGTGTCCTGTGTAAAGTAGAGGAAGATGGGCACAGATGTTAGCTCAGGGCCCATGTTCCTCAGCAAAAAAAAAAAGAGCAGGATTGGTAACAGAGGTTAGCTCAGGGCTGATCTCCCTCACCAAAAAAAAAAAAAAAAAGCATCACACACCATGATCAAATGGGGTTCATTCCAGAGATGGAAGGATAGTTCAGCATCCATAAACCAATCAATGTGATACACCACATTAACAAAATGAAAGATAAAAATTATACGATCATCTCAATAGATGAAGAAAAAGCATTTGACAAATTTCCACATCCTTTAATGATAATTTGCTCAGCAAATTTGATATAGAGGGAACATACCTATCACAGTAAAAGCTATATATGATACACCCATAGCCAATATCACATTCAGTGGTGGAAGGCTGAAAGATTTTCCTCTAAGATCAAGAACAAGATAAAGGTGGCTACTCTCACCACTCCTATTTAGCATGGTACAGGAGAGGCCTTAGGCAGAGCAGTTAGGCAAGAAAAGGAAATAAAACGCATTCAAATTGGAAAGGAAGAAGAAAAACTATCTTTGCAAATAGTATGATCTTACATATAGAAAACCTTAAAGACTCCACCAAAAATTGTTAGAATAAAAGAATTCAGTAAAATTGCAGGATAAAAAATCAACATATAAAAATTAGTTGCATTTCTATACTATCTGAAAAATAAATTTTAGAAAATCCCACTCACAATACATAACATCCCCCCAAAATAAAATACTTAGGAATATATTTAACCAAGGAGGTGAAAGACCTATACACTGAAAATTACAAGACACTGATGAAAGAAATTGAAGACACAAATAAATGCAAAAATATCCTGTGTTCTCAGATTGCAAAAATGAATACATACCGGTCTATCCAGGTTCCCCATTTTTCTCTTTCATGTACGCTGCTAGGCCTCATTGCCAGCCTGCCACTTGCCAGACTACATTTGATTGGAGAAGGAGGGGCACACCCTGAGGGCCCCCTGCCACCACCAATGACCGACTGTCTATAGTTAGGCTGGTAGCTACTCCAAGCTACTCTGATGAGTTCTGGGATCCATACCCACTGAGGCCCTATCAGTAGCCTGCCTCACCATACGCTTGTTGCTTCTCAGGGGCCCCAGGAGGCAGACACAGGTATGGGGCAGCCCAGCCTCTCTCCTTGAACATGAAACACAGGTTGCTGACTCAAAGCACCAGGTTCAGGAAGCCAAATGCCTGGGGGAGACAAGGCCCAGCTGCTGGTTCCTTGGCAACCTGGAGAGCCACAGTGGGGAGGAGAGGGTTGGGATGGGGAGATGACGGGATGAGGCACCAAGTGTGAGTGGTGGTTTCTGAAACTCTCTGAGTCCCACTGCAGAAAGATCACCTTCAGGGTTTGGGGAATTTGGAGATCTATCAGTATTACCTATGTAAGAATTTATATACTTACATATATATAGTGTTGAAATAAATTGGTGGTTCAGTAGTAGAATTCTCTCCTGCCACAAGGAAACCTGGATAGTTTCAGGCCAGTGCACCAACTGTTGAAATAAATTTCTAGTCCCAAGATGGAGCTGCTCTTGGTGGGTTTTCCTATAATGCTATAAAAGCTGTAAATGCTCCACTTGACCAGACATGCAGTATATCTAGTCAGTCAATCTCCAAATGCCAAGCCAGCTCTAGGCTCTATGCTTATTTCCTTGTTTCTTATTCATTTTAGGTTTTTTTCCTTCCTTGTTCCTTATTTTTTATGCTATAAAAGCTTCCTGTCTTCTGCCCCATTTTGCAGGACAGTGCACCTTTGGGAATGGAGACTGCCCGTTTCATGAAGAGTTAAATAAAGTTTGTGTCACTTATATTATCTTCTTTAATCGTTTTAATAATAGTATATGTACTATATACATTTATGTTATATAGTATATATACATATAAACCCACATGTATTTGCATTTATATATGTGTAACATACATTGAACAGATAAATTCATTTTAAGTAACAAATATGTATAGTAACATATTAATTCATATAAATATATATGAATTTATTTATATATACATTAAAATGTATAAATATAGTCATTCATGTATTCATATAGACATATACATGTTTATATGCCTTACTATGTTTTCTCTGTTGTCTTCTAAGCATGTTTAAATCATTAGTACCTTTCTTGTTTTAGAGATAAGAAACTGAGGCTTGAAGATGCTAATGAACATATTCAAGACAACACAGCTCATAAACAGGGTAACTGAGATTTTAAACCAGACAGGCTGGCTTCAGCCTGCACTGTGTATTCTTATTCCACATATAATTTCTCAGTTAAGGGAAATCTGATAGGTGTCTAAAGCTATCCTTACATTTTGCAAATAAGGAAATTTAGATCTAGAGAGGATGGTTGGAAAGCCAAAGTTCATACAGATGTAACTACCAGAATTGGTCCTGGGATTAGAGTCACCATGGTCTCAGGAACATTTCCTGTCCCACAATTGATTCCAAAACAACATTCCCAGGACTCCCATAGAGACGTTTCTGCTTCAAGTCCACCTAAGGATTCAAGGCTCTTTTGTGGCATGCCTCATCAAGGGATCCCTCAAGAATTTTTCTCGAGTTTTCTCTTTCCCCATCTCTTCCTCCATCCACCATGCCAGACTACATTTTACACGAGGGTGCTCCAGCTTGTTACTCAGGATGCCTAGCTTACCACAGAGGTGTTGAGGCTGGAGATCAGAGGATCCTTCATCTCTTTGCAGGTAGTCCTAGGCAAATGGTCATTGCCTTGATGAGGTTTTTGGGGCTTGTGGCCACCTTCACATCATGCATCCTCTCAGCCTATGCTGATGAACTCATCAACCACATGAAGCTGAACACCACTGTAACTAGGAAGTCCTGGAAGACGGGAGAAGCTTAGTGAGTAGGCTGTTCCATAATGTGGCAGTGGAACTCAGGATTGCAGGGTTTCTACAGGTAAAACAGTTTTCCAAGGATTCCTGTCTCCAATATCCTCACTGTTGAGCTTTCATACTCTCCATACTTCTGTGGAGTATAGTCTGTTGAAGTGGACTTATAGACATAAAAGTGTGAATGACTATATGTGTAACAAAGAGGATATGGTTGCATCTGTGGGAAAATTATCTGAATTTGTGGAAGCATATGTAACTTTTGTATATGTATTTCTTTCTACAATGGGTGTGAGTATACTTGTGTAGGACTTGAGCTGTGTATGTGGCATAATATGTCGAAATGAGCATGTTAATATATTACTTTCTTTTGGTTTTATGGTTGTATGAGAGTTCTCAGTTAACTGTGCCTGGACTTCTGTGATGACTTCCTAAAGATTTTGTGTGGGCCCCATGGCTCTGACCGCCTCCCCAGTGTATCCGTACAACAGCAACAGCATGTATAGCCATAGCGGGTTGTGCTCATGTGTTTGTCTGCCTGAAATTCTGTGGTTATATATCCCACTCACCTTGTAGCAATAGCAGTATTCATGCTGTAATGCAGTGTGTGGTCTTGTCACGAATTCTCAGGGGGCTGCATGTCCTTGTATGTGTATATCCTATAAATATGGCTGTGTTTCCAAGGCCCCTGCATGAAAGTGGCTGTGAGTACTCATCAACATAAGTCTTTTGTTGTTCTTTTGATACTTGTTCTGCAGGAAGATTTAAGTGGCCAGAGCCCCTGTGGAATAGAGGAAAGCAACACAGCAACCATAAGAAAGAATTCAGCTGATGAAGTGTAGCCTCCCACCAGGAAGACTTGTGTGGTACCCCTTGGCAGGTGGGTGCATCAAGGGATACTTGATGCAGCCTACAGAGAGAGGTGGGCAAGTGTGGCCCAGAGTCTAAGAATCCCCACCTCCACTCATAGGTCACCCAGATCCTGACAAGATTGAAGAAAGAATAAGAAG
Organism: Ceratotherium simum simum; assembly: GCF_057802395.1. NCBI lineage: Eukaryota > Metazoa > Chordata > Mammalia > Perissodactyla > Rhinocerotidae > Ceratotherium > Ceratotherium simum. The sequence continues at coordinate 12,926,002 of NC_141941.1, forward strand.
TAACTGTTCACAGAGCACTTGCTGTCCACTAGGCATCCTTGTGAGATAGGTGTTATTCCACTCCTGCCATTGTGTTCTTCTGACCATTTCCAGAAAAAGTTAAGCATGTTTTCATTTTAGGCTTTTTCTCAGATATTACTCCCGATTTAGACTGAATTGTAATTCTTATCCACAACTGCCTAACCTAATTCCCTGCTTTGTTTTTCTCCTTAGATCTCCATTACTATCACTTCCTCAAGTTTGCAAAACCAGTAAGTGGTTTTGAGAGATTTTAGTGAGCAGTACAGACTATGGACTGGGCCAAAAAAAGTGTTCTTTAAGTACAAAGACCTCAACTTGTTTTCCATATACTCTTCTGTTTCCAGTGCTGAGCACAGTACCCTAAATTAATAGATTTTCAGTAAATATCACAACTGTAGAATTAGATTCAAACAATCTCCATATCTAAGTAAGTCCTTCTGGTTATTCTTTAATACAAAATATTGTGTATGTTCTTCCTTAAATTTAATAATAATCCACAATTATTTTGTGCATTTATTTACTTCATTAATATCTATCTCCTACCACTAGAATGTCAGCTTCATAAGATTTGTTTTGCTCTGTGTCTCTGGTGTCTGGCACTACATAGGTAGCAAAAGCATATATTGAAAGTCAAGGCTGAATAATCAATGTGCTTACATTAATTGAGCAGTTGTGTACTTTGCACCTATTAATATTCTCCATAGTTTATTTTTAAATTTTTGAAAATCTGTCTTCCTTCCTAGAACATAAGCCTCAAAGTGGCTAGAATTTCCTTTTGCTTTTGTTTTTTTATTCACTGACATGTTGTTTTAAGTATCTAGAAGAAGGCATAGTGCACAGTGGTAAATGAATGAGGTATGATAACAGCTAACATTAAGTGAGCAATTTCTGTGTGCTTTTCACCTGCATGCATACTATGTATTCTTTATTTATTATCTGTCCAGTTCCCTTATCCTCCACTCAATCATAAGCCCTACAAAGGCTATCTCTGTCTATTTTTGTCACTGTAGTATTTTTGGTGCCCAGTCAGTATTTGACAAAAGGTAGACACTCAGAACATATGTGATGCAAATAGTTGCTGGTCCTGGGCAGGGAATAGCCTTATAATGTGGTATTTGAGGGTAGAGAGTAAGTGTATCCATGCAAGACCAACCCAGACTGAGCATTGTGGAAGGGACCTCCAAGAGGATATGCTGTGAAAGTGATACCATATTGGCCATATTCCCAAGCTGTCACCCACCCTCTGTTCCCTGTTCACTTCCAGAGCTGTGGGATTTTGTGGGGTCTATTACAGTGCAGGCACATCTGAAAAGTACTCAAACTTGACTGTAATGCTGAGGTCACTGTCAGTCTTGTTGACACACTCCACACTGAGCCAGATCTCACCACTGCAGTTGCCACTGGGGCAAAAGTGAAGATGGCAAAGAACTTGGATAATAGCAATGGCCACAGTGAGTTCATGGTGCAGAGTTCTACCGCACCTGTTGAGGACTGGGTTGGGTAGGAAGCAAATCAATGCCATCCAATCCACTTATTGGATTGGTACAATCCAATACCATTGTATGCACCCAAAATAATAGCAATATCATTAATCTGGGTTTAGAGTGTCCTGGGGTAAAGAGATTACTTGTGTTTACTGTGTGTATGAGAGACAAAGCACATAGAGCCTGCATGAAGTGAGACTAGTAGATAGGGTCTGTCTTCTATAGTTGCTGTCTCTGTATCCTTGAGTTTTCTTATCTTTTTTTATTTTGTCTCATGTCTATCTTTGTATTTTCCAGGTCTATTTGTATGTCCATTTCACTGTCTCTCTATCTCAGCTCTATGTCTCTTTTTCTAGTACTGAGTCCATGTATTTCTTGTTCTCTCTGTCTGTATTTTTTACTCATAGCAGCCTGTGAATTACTGTATGTCTATGTATTTATATTCTTTTCACTTTTTGTTTTTCTATCTGTGTGTCTTTCTTTACTAGTTTTTCTCTTTCTCTGTGTTTTTCTCTTTCTCTTACAGATCTACATATTCTTCTGTTTCTGTCCATCCTTCCTCTGTTCCTTGGCATCTCTTCTCTTAGGCCTCTCTCCCCTGAATCAGTGTTACTACTCTTCTCCACCTCCTCCCTTGTCTAGACCTCTTGAACTGTCTTTCTCTTTTGTCTCTGATTATGTTAATGTGTATCTTTCTTTGACTGTCTTTTTTTTTTTTTTCAATCTTTGACTATTTTTCTTGGCATATCTCGCCTTATTTCTGTCTTTCTGTCTTCCACTTTGTATGCCTGTCTGTCTTTTTTCTCTCTATTCTACCTCCCTCCATCTCTACTACTTTCTGTTTGTTTCTTTCTGCCTGTTTGTCTCATTCTTTCTGTATCTGTCTTTTCTTGTGTGTGATTCTTTTTACATCTCTTTTTTCTAGTAATCTGTTTGTCTCTCTTTTTGTCCCCATCTGCTTTTCTCTCTTTCTTTGTCACTATGTCTGTTTCACTGTCTGCTTTTCCTAATTTCTCTCTCCTCCATAATATATACACACACAGACATACTATATATATATATTTTTTCATTTTCTTCTTTTCCCTCTGGCTTTGGATCTCTCTAGCTCCATCTTTCTCCTTATTGCTGTTGTCCATTGCTTCCTTCCCCAACACCCCAGCTATAGGCTGTGCCTCCCTACTTCTCTCTCAAAAGTTGGTCCCAGGACAGTAGAATTTCCAAAAGTTGGAGTGGTGCATCTTTCTGATTTCACCTTGACCTCTTTCCACTTTCCCCTCATTCCCAATACTCATTTCTGCCTCAGACTTCCCCCACTGCTTAGCCACATTCTTCTCCCCAGCCCCCACTGCCTGGCTCATACTCCCGTTGCAAAACCTTGAGGAAGCCAAGGGGCTCCTTGACGACTTGGAACTGAAGTACGTAGCTGTGCTAGTGGGGAAAGTGACAGATAGCAGGGGATTTCATAAAGGGACCTTCTTTAAGGGGTCAAGACTTCCGAAGGTAAGGAGTAGTGGGGACCTATAAGGCTGGGGAGGCTATCAAGAAGAATCAAATGGCGGAGGGAGTCGGAGGTGAGGTCTGAAGAGTGAATGGAAGGGGGTTGAAGCAGTGAAGAGAGACAAAAGGGTGAAATTGTGCCCTTGAGAGTTTTCGAGGGCTGTACAAGGTGAGGGACAGGGGTATGTGTTGTGGAAAGGAAAAATTGTATTCATTCATTGATTCACAAGCTGGACTAGATTCTTTACGTCATCGAAACTGATTTTATGAGTAATCTACTCGTGTACTGTCTGGCTATTTGGGAGGAGCAGGTGTCAGCCACACCCCTCCCAAGCCCCGCCTCCACTCTTTCTGTTGCTCGATCTCCTAGTTCATCTCAAGCACCCGCTTTCTCTTGGTCTTCTTTCCACTCTCCTTTCCTGTACCCGCTTGCCTTCGCCTCAGCCCCAAGGCCCCTTCCTCCCCTTGCGGTCGCCTGTAAGGAACGAGGCTTCTGGCGGCCCCCACTGCGGCAGTTCGGACGGCTCTGGGAGTGACAAACAGCTCGTTCCTTTTCTCCACCTCCTTCCTCCTCCCCTCGCCTGCGCAGACTTCAGCCCAAGCGCCAGGAAGCGGGTCTCCGCTGCCAGAAGCCTGGGTACCACTTCTCATAGTCGGCAGGGCGGCGGGGAACTGGCGGCCTCTGTCCACTGTGGCTTGAGCGCTTTTTGATTCACCACAGCCGTATCTGCTAGCAGCTGCATTCAGCCCTGCGGCGGGCAGGAGGCGCGTGCTATCAAGGGCGGGCGGCGGGGGTGGCGCGCGATTGCGGGAACAGCCTCTTGCGCCCCAACCAGGCCCGCGTGCCCCAGAGTGAACCGTACCTGAGTCTCGCTGGTAGCCTTTCCAGCCGGAAGACTGTTCCGAGGCTGGAACAGGAGGAAGATAAGTTCTCTCTTGAAAAACAGGTAGAGGTGTCAGAAGACGGGGACCTCTTGGTTTTACAGTATGACATTTTTGCCAGGCCCTTTAATGAGTATATTCAATGTGTTCACTCATTTAATCCTCTCCTCTTATGTGTACATCCGTGAAACATTAACAACAATCAGGAAAAATCACTTAGCATACTATTTCCACCTTCATCCATGCTGTAGCATGGATCTACTATTATAAGGTTGGTTAATACTCCACTGTATGTATGCCACATTTCAGTTATTCCCTTGGTGGATATTTTGAATTATGTGAATAGTTCTAGTTTTAGCTCTTGTGAATAACAGTGCTGTTAATATAGGTGTACAAATACCAATTCGACCACCTCCTGTCAGTCTTTTGGACATAAACCGAGAAGTGGAATTGCTGGATCTTTTGGTAATACTATGTTTAAACTTTTGAGAAAGTACTAGCCTGTTTTCCAAAGTGGCCTAATAGAATCAGGTTAGAAGTTTCCCACGTTCTATTTTTTTTGGAAGACTGTGAGAGAGTTGTGTTAATTCTCTAAATGTATAGTAGAATTCACCAGTAAAGTAGTCTAGGTAGCGGCTTTTCTGTTGTGGGTAGTTTTGTTGTTTTTTTCACTAATTCAACTGTTTTATTACATGTCTATTAAGGTTTCCTGTTTTTCTTGAATCAATTTTGGTACTTGTGTCTTTCTAGCAGTCTGTCCATTTCATCCAGATTATCTAATTTTTTGGCTCCCTTACAATGCTTCTGATTTTTGTATGGTAATTAGTAATATCCTTTCTTTTATTTCTAATTTTCATAATTTGAATTTTCTCTGTGCTTTTTCCCCTGGTCAGTCTAAGTAAAGATTTCTAAATTTTGTTGATCTTTCCATAGAACTAATACTGATCTTATTTGACTTATGATGGGGTTTCCTCCCGATAAACCCATCCTAAGTTGAAAATAAATTTAAGACACCTAACCTATCAAACATCATAGTTTAGCCTACCTTACCTTAAACGTGCTCAGAACACTTAGATTAGCCTACAGTTGGGCAAAATCATCTAACACAAAGCCTATTTTATAATGAATTGTTGAATATCTTATGTAATCTATTGAATACTGTATTGAAAGTGAAAAACAGAATGGTTGTCTGGGTGCAGAATGGTTGTAGGTATATCAGTTGTTTACCCTCACAATCACATGCCTACCATCACCAGAGAGGATCATAACTCCATATGAATAGCCCAGGAAAAAAGCAAAATTGAAAATTCGAAGTATCGTTCCTTCTGAATGTGTGTCGCTTTCACACCACCATAAAGTGGAAAAATCGTCAGTCGAACCATGTAAGTTGGAGACTGTATTTGGTTTTGTTGCGTTTCTTTTTTTGGTTTGCGTTTTTTTGCTTTCGTTTATTTCTGCTCAAATCTTTATTTTTTTCCTTCTGAATGCTTTGGGTTTAGTTCATTCTGTATCTAGAATCTTAAGTTTGAAGTTTAGGTTTTTAATTTGAGATCTTCCTTTTTGTTAATATAGGCATTCACAATAGTAAATTTCCCTCCAGCAGTGCTTTAGCGGCATCCCACTAAGTTTGGTATGTTGTGGTATCACTTTGCATTACAATTACAATGTGTAGGAGTGCCTATTTCTTCATCACCTCAATAACAGAATGTTGTTTTTCTAATTTTTAATTGCTTTTTAACTTTTGCTAACCTTATAAATGAGAAATCGCATCTAAAGATTGTTATAATTTATATTTCTCTATTTATTAGTGAGTTTGAACATTTTTTCACAGGATAATGTGTCACTTTTATGTGTGCAGGAGAACTCTGAAAGATGAAAGGAGGGTGAATTGATCTTCCCAACCTACAGAAAGCATTCCAAACCCACCTGTTCCTGAGCCCCAACCTAACAACAAAGCACAGGTAGGCTTATCCTTCCCTGAAATCCCTCTTCAAATGGAAATTGTGTGCCCTGAAGACACAGTGACCAAGAGAAATGCTCTCTTTTCCTGCTCTGCCTGAGAATCCTCTGGTTCCTGGAGGAACACATAGCAGCCCAGTCTGAGGAACCTCTTCTCTCACCCTTGAGGCAGCATTCTCAAAGACCAGTGGGATTCTCTAAAACACCAAAATCCCTGAAAATTAAATTGTTTTTGAGCTACAGCCCTCAGAGTTTCTCAAAATTAAATGGTCTTTGGAACTGAAGCCCATAAAAGTAAGTCAGGACCTGTGTGCTGAACCTAAACAAGATGACAGCTTGCTAAAATAACAGATTTAAACAGGAATCATAGTCTCCTAAGATAATAGACAAAAATCCAGAATATACCCCAAAATACTTGTCATACCAAGAACCAAAAATATCGTTACTTGAATGAGAAAAGGCAATTATCTGAAGCCAATATTGAAAAGAATTAGATATTGGAAACATCTGGCAAGGATTTTAAACCAGTCATCATTAAAAAATATGTAAATAATCAATTATAAATTTTCTTGAAACAAATGATAAAAATTCCACCAAAGAAACAGAATTTATATAGAGTCATGTGTCACTTGATGACAGGGATATGTTCTGCAAAATGTGTCATTAGGTAATTTCATCATTGTGTCAACATCAGAGTGTACTTACACAAAACTAGATGGTGTAGACTACTACACACTGAGGCTATATGGTACTAATCTTCCGAGAGCACTGTTGTATGTGCGGTCCATCGTTGACCAAAATGTTGTTATGCAGTGCATAACTGTATATAAAAACAGAACCAAATGGAAATTATAGAACTGAAAAACACAATAACGGAAATAAAACAACTGCTGAATGGGCTGGGTAGCAGGTGGAGATGTCAGAGGATAGAGTCGGTGAACTTGAGTACAGATCAATAGAACTCACGCAGTCTGAAGAACAGAGATAAAAGAGCCTGAAAAAAAAATGAAGAAAGTCCCAGAAACTTTTGGACAAAAATCACAAGATCCCACATTTGTATCATCTGAAGGAGAGAAAGAGAATAATGCTGAAGAACTATCCAAAGAAATATAACTGGAAACTTTCCAAATTTGGTGAATAACACAAACGTACAGATTCAAGAAGTTCTCCAATATATGATAAAGTTCACTAGTTCTCGTGTAATATTTTATCTTATTTTAAATTAAAATTTATAAAAATTGAATAATAGATTTTTTGGTTTCAAAATTATAACTAATATTCATGAATATGTTTCATGAGTTGACATGGACAAAGGTGACCCAAGGAATCTAAGAGAAAGACTTCTGCTTATGCATCTTTGTACATATATTCCATGAAGGACGTAAAAGAAAAATCCAGAGAGTCCTATGAGCTTTACAGATTTTTTCAAAAGGTATTCAGAAAGGTGGTAGGTAGCTTTTCCTTAAGTTTCTTTAAATCAACTAACATAGAATTGTAGTGCTTTATTGTACTAATACTTTACAAGCCTCTGAGGTTGACATGAGTAGAATTTTCTCTTTGTAAAAATGTTATAGAAATCAATACCTATAAAGAAAAAAAATAATATCAATTACACAAATCTAAAAATTGATATTTGAAGAAAAGCTACTATATTGTAATGAAACCTGGTAAGAATATTTTTAATACAGTTGATACTTCTATAATACTACTACTATAATAATGACAACAACTAAATTCCAAGGCAACTAAACTCTTAGTAGGAGAATATAAAAATGTGGTAGTTCATTAAAAAAATTAAAAGACCAATAAACTTTGATTTTCACATCACTAAGTAATCAAAGAAATTGATTGTAAAATAAACTATTTGTAGGAGCTATAAATAGCCTGTCACTTTACTTTTTCTTTTCAAGATGTGAGTGAACCTATCTCATTTAAAGATTATAGGAGGATATATTATAAAAATTATTTGGAGGGCAGTTTGGATACACAGAAATTTAATGTATGCATTTCCCTTTTTACATCTGTTCCACTAAACATAACTGTACAAGGAGAGAAATGATGGTTAATAAAATTTATTTGTCATAGCAATAATTTGGGTATATCCTGAATAATAATTTGTAGGACCTTGATTAGCAACATTATGGGATGTATAAGATCATATAGTTAAAAAATATAGCTGTCAGAAATCCTAATTCAATCTAATTTTTGATGGCAAGGAAAGCTGTAGACTTTTAAGTGACACTTTTACTTTGCCTCTTTTTGAGTAAATTACTTAACATCTCTGGGCCTCTATTTTCATCTGTGAAATTGTGATCAGAGTCTATATCAGAGAGTATTGTTTTGAAGGAAAAAGACATTACCTATGTAGAACACTTGGAATAGTACCTGGAATATTGAAACCTTCAATATTCATTAGCTTATCTCTGGCATCCTTGTGTCTACAACATAATGTTAAATGGGTGTTAAAAGATAAATTGAGGCACATTAAAATTTTCAAGATTTTATTTGAGCAAACACTGATTCATATCAGGCAACACCAAACTGAAAGTGGTTAGGAGTGTTCTATGGATAGGATCAGGAGAAAAGGTTTTATAAAGAAGACACAGAAGCAATGCAAGGAGCTTATTTGATAGGCTACATCTTTAGTGGTGTCTTCTTTGGGAAAGCCTAGTTGACTGTTGGTGATTGGCTGTTCTCAAGTTTCAATTTCTTAGCCATGAGGCATTTGCAGGAATGGACTCTGGTTTGGGTTTTGGTTTGCTTAGTAACCAGCCACGGCATTAGAATCACTTCAATGTAATGATCTCCCTGTTTAATTTCTTTAACAGGAAAAAACACAGAAAAGCACGTTTATTATGGTCCTTTTTAGATAAAATATCTATTAATTTGTATATGTACTGGATGTATGGAATCATGTCTGAAAGGACATATGACCAAAATGCTTACTGTAAATTTAAACATTTTTAAATAATTGGATTCAAGGGTCATTTTAATTTTTCATACAGCTTTATTGAGATATAATTGACATATAACACTGTGTAAGTTTAGGTATAATAGGAAAAACTTGTCTGTTTCCTCCCTGTGTGTTGAGTTAAACCCAATTCTTCCTTTCTTTGTGCCTCCTTTACTGATCACACAGAACACTTCACTTCTGACACTTCTGATCACCAAATGTGTGGAAGTTTTTGCTTATGCCAAGGAATTCTGTGTGACACCAGCTGTGTGTCCTACAATTTAACTCAATTCTGACGCTATCTACCCAGAGATAGCATCCCACAATTTAAGGACTCAGTTCCACAAGATATCCTCTTTCTCCACACACACACGCACACTTCAGATGCCATTCACATGTCCAGGTTGTCACCTGTGCTGCTGACCAACTGGCTATCGATTGGAAGTTCCCATGACCCCCTTCTCAGGTTCAATCAATTTGCTAGAGCAGCTCACAGAGCACAAGGAAACACTTGGTTTACCAGTTTTTTAAAGGATGTGGTAAAAGATACAGATAAACAGCTAGATGAAGACATAGGGTGGGGTCTGGGAGGCCCCTGAGTGCAGCAGCTTTTGTCTCCCTGGAGTTGTGGTATGTCATCATCCTGGTGTGGCCAGGTTCACCTACCTGGAAGCCCTCCAAATTCCATATTTTTTGGGGTTTCCTCACATAGCCATGGTCAAATTATTAATTCCGTATCTAGTCCTTCTCCCCTCTCTGGAGAATGAAGAGTGGGGCTGAAAATTCTAGGCTTCTAACTATGGCTTAGTCTTTCTGGTGACAGCCCACATCCAGAAGCCATCCAGGAGCCCACACAGAGTCACCTCATTAGAGCAAAAAATGCTCCTAGTGCTCTTGTCACTTGGGAATCTATGAGGGATTTAGGAGCTCTGTGTTGGAAACTGTAGGCAGAAACCAATGTATATACAGGTTTACAATGTGATGATTTTGAGATAGGTAGCTAGGTAGATGTGAGCAGAAGATCGTAATTGGAGACCTTGAGGCATCAGTGAAGAGTCTTGCTGGCATCCTACAAGATGCAAATAAAGGGGAACTGAGACCCTGCTGGTGCCACCACCAGAGTCTGAAGCCATCAACTACAATGACAGAAATAACAAGTGCACAAACAACACCTATAAAGCCTTCTGCTATACACCTCTAGAGAACATTGACCTTTCTTTAATTTACGTACAAATTCCATATGCATTAGCCCCCCTTCTGTCAGGGATGACTGCCAGGACAGTTCTGGAGATTTCCCTAGAAGGTCAACAACTCTCCCTCCTGATGTGCGGGTGGAGGAAAGACCGTTATTGACGGGTAACCAGATAATGCTAATTCCCTTCTGCACAGCCCAAATAAAAATAAAACTAACCCAAGACACGGGGCAGATGTGTTCTCTGACACTGCCCTCTCCTCACTTGGAATGTATCTGACCTTTCCTCTAATACATATTTGCTTGCTTCCTGTTGCTGCTGTGTCAGTGTCTGAATTCTTTTCTCACACTGACCAAGAGCCTGGGCGAGCAGCCTCTTCAGTCCCGTTACAATTTGATACATGTATATATTGTGAAATGATGAACACAGTAAAGTTACTTAACACATCCATTAACTCACATAATGTCCATTTTTATCTTGTGGTAATAGGGGTGATTATCAAACCTCTGTTCTCGTAGGAGCATTCAAGTATGCACTACAGTATTCTTAACAATAGTCACCAGGCTGTACATTAGATGCTTGGTATTTGTTCATCTTATAACTGAAAATTTGTACCATATGATAAACATATAGCCATTTCTTCCACACAGCAGGCCCTGGCAACTAACATGCTACTCTTGTTTCAATGAGTTTGGAGTTTTTAATTCTGTCTATAAGTGAAATCATTATGCCCTCAAGGTTTCTTTATCCATTCATCTCTCAGTGGGCGTTTAAGTTGTTTCCATATGCTGGCTATTGTGAATAATACTAGAGTGAACACTGGATAGTTTTTGAACTAGTGAACATTGGATAGTTTTGAACTAGTGAACATTGGATAGTTTCGTTTTCTGTGATTATATACCCAGAAGTGGGATTACTGGATCATATGTAGTTTTATTTATAATTTCTCGAAGAACCTTCAAACTGTTTTGCATAGTGGCTGACCAACTTACATTCCCACCAATAGTGCAAAAGAATTCTCTTTTCTCCACATCCTCACCAGTATTTTTAATATCTTGTCTTTCTGATGATAGCCATTCTTACATGTGTGAAGTGATATCTCATTGTGGTTTTGATTTGCATTTCCTTTCATGTACCCTTTGACCATTTGGATGTTTTCTTTGGGGAAATGGCTCTTCAAGTCCTCTGCCTATGTTTTAATTGGATTGTTTTTTTGCTGTTGGGTCATATGGTTCCTTATGTATTTTGGATATTAACCTCTTATCAGATATATGCTTTGCAAACATTTTCTTGCAAGCATTAGCTTACATAGGCATTTTGTTGATTGTTTCTTTTGTTGTCTAAAAGCTTTCTAGATTGATGTAGTCCCATTTGTGGGTTTTTGCTTTTATTGCTTGTGCTTTTGGTGTCATATCTAGAAAATCATTGGCAAAACCAATGTAAAAAAGTTTTTTCCCTGTGTTTTCTTCTAGGAGTTTTTGGTTTCAAGTTTTCCGTTTCAGTATTTATCCATTTCAAATTAATTTTTGTAAGTGGTGTAAGTTGGGTTCCAATTTCGTTTTTTTCTGCATATAGTTATCCAGTTTCCCAACATTTCCATTTTGAGTCTTCTTGACTCCCTTGTCAAATATTACTTGACCGTATATGTAGGGGTTAATTTAGGAACTGTAGATTCTATTCCATTGGTTTATGTGTCTATTTTTATGCAACTACCATATGTTTTTATTACTATAGCTCTGTATTATAGTTTGAAATCAGGATGCTTCCAGAATGATGGTAGCTGTGGTTTTGTCACATATGTCTTTAGTATCTTGAGGTATTTTCCTTCTATACCCAAACTGTTGATAGTTTTTATCATGAAATGATGTTGAGTTTTGTGAAGTGACTTTTCTTCATCTAGTAAGGTGATATTTATCTTTCATTCTGTTAAGGTAATATTTCGAATTGTTGATTTGCATATGTTGAAACATCCTTCCATCACAGGGATAAATCCCACTTGATCATGGTGTATGATCCTTTTAATGTGATGTTGATTTCAATTTGTTAGTATTTTGTTGAGAATTTTTGCATCTCTATTCACGAGGGATATTGGTCTATAGTTCTCTTTTCTTGTAGTTTCCTTATCTCGTTTTGATATCAGGGTATTCTTGCCTTATAAAATGAGTTTGGGAGTGCTCCTTCCTCTACAAGTTTTTGGGAGACTTGAGAAAAATTGGCATAAATTCTTTAATGTTTGGTAGAATTCATCTATGAAGCTATCTGATCCTGGGCTTATCTTTCTTTGGAAGTTGTGAGTTACTGATTCAATCTCCTTAATAGTAATTGGTCTGGTTAGATTTTCTATTTCTGTGTGATTCAGTCCTGGGAGGTTGTATGTTTCTAGGAATTCTTGTGACTTATTCAATTTGTTATGTGTGGTAATAGTTGTTGTTCATAGTAGTTTCTTCTAATCCTTTGTATTTCTGTGGTATCAGTTGTAATGCTTCTGCTTTAATTTGTAATTTTATCAATTGAGTCCTCTCTATTTATTTTTTCCTCTTTTTTTTTTCCTTAAATCCACCTAAGGGTTTGTCAATTTTTTTATCCTAAAAAAAAATCTTATTTTCATTGTTTTTTTTCCTATTGCTTTCTATTCTCTGTTTCATTTACTTTTGTTCTGATCTTTATCTCTGTTCTTCTGCTAACTTGGGCTTAGTTTGTTCTCTTCTAGTTCCTTGAAACGTAAGTTTAGGTTGTTTATTTAAGATCTTTCTTTTTCTTTAGTGTAGGCATTCATCACTATAAAATTCCCTCAGCACAGTTTTTGCTGCATCTTATAAGTTGTGGTATGTTTTGTTTTCATTTTAGTTTATCAATATATATTTTTTATTTCTTCTTTGACCATTGTTTTCAGGAGTTTGTTGTTTAATTTCCACATATTTATGACTCTTCCAGGTTTCATCCTGTTACTGATTTCTAGTTCATACTATTACGATTGGAAAAGATAATTGAAATGATTTAAGTCTTTTTAAATTTCCTAAGACTATTTTTGACATGACATATAATTTATACTAGAGCGTATTCATGTGCACTTAAACAGGATGTATATTCAGCTGCTTTTGGATGGAAAGTTCTATATATGTCTGTTAGTTCCATTTGGTCTAAAGTATAGTTCAAGTTCAATGTTTCCTCTTTGATTCTTCGTCTGGGTGATCTATCCATTGTTGAAAGTGAGGTATTGAAGTCCCCTACAATTATTGCATTGCTGTCTATTACCCCCTTCAGGTGTTTGCCTAATATGTGTAGGTGCTCCAAAGGTGGGTGCATACATATTTACAATTGATATGTCCTCTTGATGAATTGACCCCCTTTATCAATATGTAATGGCTCTTTTTGTCTTGTCACTTTTTTTGTCACAAGCTCTGTTTTCCTGATATAAGTAAAGCTAGTCTCCTCTGTTTTTTTTTCCATTTTGATGGAATATGTTTTTCCATCTCTTCACTTTGAGCCTATGTGTGTCCTTGAAGCCCAAATACATCTCTTGTAGGCAGCATACAATTGAGTCTTGTTTGTTTATCTATTCAGCCACTCTAGGACTTTTGATTGTAGGATTTAATCCATTTATATTTATAGTAATTATTGAAATGTGAGGACGTACCTTTGCCTTTCTCTTTCTTGGTTTCTGGTTGTTGTGTAGTTCCTGTGTTCCTTTGTTCCTGTATGATGCCTTCTTTTGGGAGTTGATCATTTTCTGTAGTGGTATACTTTGATTTTTCTTACTTTTCTCTTTATCCTGTGTGTATCTAGTACAGGTGTGTTTTGTGGTTACCCTGAGGCTTACTTGGCACATATTATGGCAATCTATTTTAAGCTGATAACAACTCAACTTGGATGACTTAAAGCACTCAACCCTTTTGCCCCTCTCACATATGTTTTTGATGTCACACTTTGTATCATTTTATATTGGGTATCCATTAACAAATTATTGTAGTAAGAGCTATTTTGTAATTTCATCCTTTCACCTTTAAACTAGAGTTAAAAGATTAACACAGCACTACTTTACACCATTAGAGTATTCTGAATCTGTTTATATTCTTACCATTACCAGTGTGTTGTATATTTTCAAATATTTCATATTAATAGTTACCATCCTTTTATTTCAGCTTAAGCAACTCCTTTAGCCTTTTTTTTTTTTTTTTTTTTGTAACACAGGTCTAGTGGTGATGAATTCACTCAGCTTTTTTGTTGGAGAATTTTTTTTTTGTCTTTCACTTTTGAAGGACAACTTTTCTGGGTAAAGTATTTATAGCTGGCAGTTTATTCTTTCAGCACTTTTAATATATCACCCCACTCTTTGCTGGCCTGTAAGGTTTCTGCTGATAAATTCACTGATAGCCTTGTGGAGTTTCTATTGTATGAGATAATTTTTTTTTTCTCTTGCTGCTTTTAAAATTCTCTCTTTGTGCTTAATTTTAAACAGTTTTATTATTGTGTGTCTTGGAGAAGATAATTTTAGATGGAAATTTTGGGGTTACTTATTAGCTTCATGAACTTGGATGTACAAATCTCTCCCCATGTTTAGGTAGTTTTCAGCCATTTTCTTTTGTTTTCACTTATTTCCTTAAATAAGCTCTCTACTCTTTCTCTCCCTCTCTTCTTCTTCTAGGACTCCAGGGATGAGTACATTTTTCCTTTACGGGAGCCCCTCAGTCCCTTAGGCTTTTTTCATTCCTTCTCATTCTGTTTTCTTTTTGTTCTTTTGGCTGGATAATTTCAAATAATTTGTCTTTAAGAGTATTGATTCTTTCTTTTGCTTGGTCTAGCCTGTTGTTGAAGTTCTCTGTTGAGTTCTTTACTTCAGACATCTTCAGCTCCAAAATTTCTGTTTGGATCTTTTTTATGTTTTCTATCTCTTTTTGAACTTCTTGTGTTGTTTCTGTATTGGTTTTCTGATTTCATAATTGTTTCTCTGTGTTCTCTTGTAGCTCTCCAAGCAGTTTAGAACAACTATTTTGAACTATTTGTTGTGCAATTAATGCACAACACTTCTCCATTTCTTTGGGGTCAGTTACTGGAATTTTACTGTGTTCCTTTGGTGGAGTCATATTTTCCTGATTTTTGTGATCCTGTAGCTTTGCATAGATATCTGAACATTTGAAGAAGCAGTCACCTCTTCCAGATTTTTAGACTGACTTTGCTAAGTAAAGACACTCAACTGTGGTGCGGGCCTGCTGGAGTGTACTGTGACCCTGGAGATAGTGGTGCACAATGCCAACTGTGTGGCATGTGGCAGCACCAGATCCAGAGGGGCATGGAGACCCATTGGTTCAGGCCCCTGGGGCTCACAGCATCAACAACTGTGTGGTTCTTGGTGAACACTACAAGGGGTCCTCAGAAACTGCAAGGTCTGTTGGATTCCTTAGTGTTGCCTGCAGGTCCAGCAGCTAGGGAGCAGGGTTGTCAGTGATGGTGGCCAATGCCAATGTTGTGCACAAATTTGGCTTCAGGGGCCAGCTGCAGGTGCCAGTGTAGTGGCGGGGGCCAGTTGTAAACACACGTAAAGAGGTGGGGGCCAGGGCAGGTAACAAGGGCTCAGCTAATTGCAGGTGCATTGGCAGTTGTGGAGGCCCTGGCTGTCAGTATGCATTCCTTTTGCTTGCACAGTCTCCTCACAGGTGTGCACATGGCAGTGGAAGGCAGTGATGGAGGTCAGGCATCATTCAGTACTGCAAACCAGTGACAGGAGATAGGGCTGAAGCCAGGCCCACAGGCATCAGTGGGAGCTTTAGCTATCAGCCTGTAGTTCATGGCTGTAAGAACTTGCCAGGTGTGTGCACATGCAATGGAGGCCAGCAGTGTGCACATGCACAGCTAGAGGGCTAGACCCCAGCTTGCACAGGACAGTGGGGTCAGCTGCAGAGTCTAGACACATTTTGCACTGCACAGCTGCCAAGACCTGCCTTGGATGCTGGTGTGGACTCAGGCTTCAGAGGACAGGAGGGAGCTGCAAGAGACTCAGGTGGCTAGCATCAGCAGACGCTAATACCTGTGGCTTGAAAGCTGGTGAAATCTGCAGGGGATCTGTGGCAGCTAGGCAGACTGTTTCTTCAGTGACAGAAGCTGCTGGGGTCCTCTGCAAAGCAGATTGCTGGGAACCACGGTCGCTCTTGCTGCTAATGGCAGCTCCTGCTCTTCTTTGTTCCTAGCAATCTGTATATGTCTCAGCTGTGTCAGTCTCTCCATGGGCTGAAACTAAACCAGATCCTTCCTGTGGTGCCTGAAAAGACTGGGGAGGCTGGCCTCTCACCCCACTCTCCCTTTCCCAGTGAGAGGAACTTTTTCTAGTTGGCAGTCCCTCTTGGCACTGAGCAGTGCTGGCTGGGGAATGGAATGATGCAGGTTAAACGAGGCTGTTCTTCCTTCCCTTTTTGTGCGGTTATTCTCAGCATTTTTGTTCCACTGTGTTGGTGAGGTTTAGTAAGTGGAGTTCTGAGCTCTTTCAGAGCTGTTTTTTTCATAGATAACCGTCTAGTTGTTGACCCTTGTTGGGGGATGGTGGGTAAGGTCTCCTACTCTGCCGTCTTGGTAATGTCACTGCTAATTTTTAAAATTTTAGTTTTTTATGTTGTTAGAATGTTTTATAATTAGCACATATAGTTTCTCCAGAAACTAATTAGTAGTTTTGAAAATTGATTATGAGGTAAAATTTATAAACTATTTTATTTTTCTAAAAGTGTGAAATGACTTCCTAGATTCTTAAATAGACAACTTTAGTAAAAATATGTTAAACCTAAGTGGATGTGGTTTTTAACTATCTGAATTTCGCCTTTACAATACATTAGGAAAAGAGAAATCTAAGTTTGATTAATAACAAGTACAGACAAGTTATGATATGACAGAGAAATGAAAGGTTATAGACCTATTAGAGGAGGAGAAAAGAAGGATCCTAATGTGACCAAAAGGCCACTCTCAGTAACGTTTTTTGTATATTTCAGAACTCTCTTATTGTTACCTTTTAACATCTCTGAAACTAGATGAGCTTTTAAGATATTCAGAATGTTTTAGCATTATAGTTAATTGGCAGTATTTTTCTTATTGGTACATAATATAATGGAGTACTTAAAATTAATGATGTATCAAATTAGAGCAAGTATGGAATGAACAAAATGTTAATAATACATTTGTTTAGAATATTGTTGTTGTCTTAAATCTTTTTGAAGATTTTAAATTATGAAGATATGTTTACTTTAGAACTCCAAAAATGAAGCATTTAATTCTAACTAGATTTGGAGTTCTTTGAGATCAAAGGATATTTCTTATTAATATTTTTAAATTCCTCCCAAATTTTAAAAATTTCTTTATTAAAAATATATTACTTTGTTTGCATTTTGTTAGAGTTTCCAAAACTCTAAATATATCACTCTGCTTATGGAGAAATTTAATTTTTAAAATTAGCTGGTGTGGTCCATGTTTCATATAGATAAGCAAATGTTGCTGTTTTAAGCTCTTTTAAAGTCGGACTGACTGACCTTAGTTGTAAATTCAGGGATGAAGAATATTTTTAGTTTGAAAAGAATGCATTAAATATTATACTACCTTGTTTTGTGATATACATATAATTATTACGTTTTGACATTTTAATCTTCTTAAAAATAAACTCAAATAGTAACTACTATTGGGGTAGAATTTTCTTTTACCTAAAAAAAATTACTTTGGTTGTTATGAAGTATTCACTTTCTCTTCCAAGCTTTGACTTCTTCCTCTTCTGTTCAGAATTCTACCCTAAGATCAAATCTACTAACCCAAGCTGTGTGTAATAATTTGATATGATAGTAAGAAGCAGCTTTATAATAATAAGGTAGTCAAATTGAAGAAGTATCGAAAGGTAAAGATTGATGCCCTTGGAACTGTAATTATCTGTAGCAAAATTATGCTAATGATTAATTGCGTAGTGTTTGGGCAAGATAAGTACAGGCTAAATTAATTATATAATAAAGAATTTGGGACCCAAATATAAAGATTTATCAAAAAAATGGAATTGATTCGAATGAATTCTTCACTTCACTTCTACCCAATCTTGCCTTTTACTTTCCTGAATTATTATTTTATATTTATTATACATTGTTTCTCTGTATTGTCATCTATCTCACTCAGTTGCTAGGCTTGAAAATTCAATGTTTTTCCCCATTTCTCTACTCTCCAATCCATTAGTAGCCAGTCTGATTATGCACCTTACATTCTACCTTTCTCTTTCCACTTCTGGTGTCCTAAATAGAGTCCTTATCTTGGCTATTTTATTATATTACTAATCTCTTTTCATTCAGTTTCAGATCTTCTTGGAAGATAATTATAACCAGACTCAAAATATTTTCTTTAACTTAACAGCGTATTTTGAGAGAGAGGAGAAGAGGGCATTTGTATATTTGGACCTAGCTTCTAGGTTGATCCTGATTTTAGTTTGATTTATTTTTCCAATTTAGTACTCTCATTCAAGTAGCCTTAGGGCTGCTAAACTAAACAGTTTTGTTCACAATAGCTTCATGTTTTCTTGCCTTCATGTCTTTATTTATAGAACTATACAATTTACTAAATGTAAACACAAAATGCAAAACTGCTGCAGAAAATAAGAGGTGAGTATGACTACAATTTTAGTTGGAAAAAAAAGCTTCTTAAGTTTAAAATTGGTGGCAGAATTTCTAAAGAAAATGATTGCTAAATTTTTTTGTGATGAAAATTTTTAGATTTTTAAAAAGATAACCAGTAAATAAGAGTTTTGTGCATTTGCTTTTCAAAACTGGTCATGTGTTTGGCACTGTGATAACAACTATAATTATAAAAATGAATAAATTTATGTGTTCTGATTTCATAGAGTACTGAATATCAAAATATTTATTCTGTCTTCAAAGCCTACCGTAATGCTATACCTCCATCAAGGATATCCTAGATAGAAATAATATTTTCCCTTACTGTTCTCTGTAGCATTTTCCTCTCATTGTCTTCTTTTTCTTTCTACTATTATAGTTCCATAAATACTTTATATTTCATTCATTTCTTTTGCATCCTAAAACTTTGTAGAGCTTTTGACAGAGATAATTTCTTTTTTTATATAACTGTTCTATAAATTAATTTTGTGATTTCAAGAGGTCTCTTGGCCTTGAAAAAGTAAATTTTTTTTTAGATTGACTATTGAAATATGCACTTGAAATTAATTGCCCAGAAAAGAATCTTTATGTACTTAACTTATAATAATTTGTATTTGTTTTCCCAAAATGAAACAGTTCTTGGAATTCAAAAGCTTTTTGTTGTTGTTGTTATCCAAATACTAGATATAAATTATTAATGATTGCCATCCTCTTGATCTGATTCTCTTTTCCATAATACAGGATGTTGCACATTATAAATCTAAAACAAGATCCAATAACACAAGTGGACCTCTTACATTGTCCGTAAAAATGTAGAGGAAGAAAATGAAGAGGATGAGGAAGAAAAAGATAATGAATAAAATGACATCTCTTGGTCACCATATGACTATCCTAGTTAGAGGAAATGCTAACTAAGCATCTCTGATTCTGAGATGTTATTCTTTGAACTACATTGGATTAAATTGAATTATTATTATGCTGAAGTAATTGTGGATGTTATAAGCTAGTTGTACCTTTACCTAATGTTGTGTATATTTCCAAGGACTTTTAAAAATAAAAGCTACCCATGTGTTTTTTTTTTAATAGAACTTGCTATTAATTTTATAAACATTGAAAATGCTCCACAAGTGCTTTTTTAATTTCTTAAGACGGAGATAATATGGTAATTGGCTACACTGAGAGACACTGATACATTCAAGCTCTTTTCTTATTCCTGTAGAATACAGAGGAAGGAAAAGTTTGTCATTGCTTAAAGTATTTACAAATAGGCCTTCAAGCTTCTTTTCATGTAAAGTGAAATATGATTCTGTAGCCATTATTAAACTCATATAACAAAAAATTATATTTTATATTTTAAGATTAAAATTGA
Organism: Ceratotherium simum simum; assembly: GCF_057802395.1. Classification (NCBI taxonomy): domain Eukaryota; kingdom Metazoa; phylum Chordata; class Mammalia; order Perissodactyla; family Rhinocerotidae; genus Ceratotherium; species Ceratotherium simum. The sequence goes on from NC_141941.1 coordinate 12,945,981, forward strand.
ATTTCTTTGGAAAATAAGGAGCAAACTTATATAAAAAGGAATTTAAAATAATGTAACTTTGGAGGGGTATACTTATGAGGCTAAAATGTTTTTGATGCGGAACAAAACAGGAATAGTTTTTTGTTTAGCTGACATTCACAGAACATAAAATCAATCATTTTAAAATGTACAAACCAGTGGCATTCAGTACATTCACAGTGTTGTGCATCCATGACTTCTGTTTCCAAAACATTTTTATTACCCCCAAAGCAGACCCAGAACCCATTAATCAGTCTCCCCATTTCATACTTCCCTAGTCTCTGGCATCCACTTATCTGCTTTCTGTTTCAATGGATTTACCTATTCTGGAAGTTTCATATAAAAGGAATTATACAATATGTGACCTCTTTCATTTAGCATAACATTTTTGAAGTTTATCCATGTCATAGCATGTAACACTTCATTCCTTTTTATGACTCAACAATATTCCATTGTGTGTACATAACACTTTTTTTTTTTTTAATCCATTCATCTGTTGATGGACAATTGGGTTGTTTATACTTTTTAGCTATTATAAATAGAGATCCTTTGAATATTAATGTGGAAATTTTGTTTAAATATTTATTTTCAATTATTTGGATAGATACCTATTAGTAGAATTGTTGGGTCATATAGTGATACTATGTCTAACTTATTGAGGAACACCAAACTGCTTTCCACAGGGGCTATGCGCCATTTTACATCGCCACCAGCAATTTTTGAGGGTTCCGATTTCTGTACATCCTTGCCAGCACTTTTTATTTTCTGTTTTCATTTTGTTTTGTTTTATTTTTAAATTATAGCCTTCCTAGTATTTATGAAGATGTATCTTAAGTGGCTTGATTTGCTTTTCCCTAATGACTAACGACATTGAGCATCTTCAAGTGCTTGTTGGCCACTGGTATATCTTCTTTGGAAAAATATCTATTCAAATTCATTGCCCATATTTATTGGACTGTTTATCTTTTGTTATTGAGTTTTCAGAGTTTTCTGTGTGTTGTGTTTTTTTAGTATATTCTGTATACTAGCACTCTATCCTGGTGGTCTAGTGGTTAAGATCCAGTGCTGTCACTGCTGCAGCCCAGGTTTGTTTCTGGTTAGGGATCCATACCACCCATCTGTCAGTTGTCATACTGTGGTGGCTGCTGCTGCTGTTGTGATGCTGAAAGCCTTGCCACCAATATTTCAAATACCAGGAGGGTCACCCATGGTGGAGAGGTTTCAGCAGAGTTTCCTAGTCCCAAGACAGACTAGGAAGAAGGACTTGGCTACCCACTTCCAAAAAAAATTGGCCATTAAAACTCCATGAATAGCAGTGGAGCATTGTCTGATATAGCACTGGAAGCTGAGAGGATGGTGCAAAAAGACCAGGCAGGGTTCCACTACGCTGTACACAGGGTAGCAAGAAGTCAGAATCCACTCGACGCAAACAACAAAAGCACTCTACCACATATTTGATCTGCAAATATTTTCTTCCATTCTGTAGGTTGTCTTTCCACTTTCTTAAGAGTATTGTTTGATGCACAGATTTAAATTTGGTGAAGTTCAATTTATCTATTTTTCCTTTCATTGCTTGTGTCCTATCTTAGAATCCGTACTAAATCTAGTGTTGTGAAGGCTTACCAGTGGTTTATTTTAGAAGTTTTTTAGTTCTAGCTCTTATATTTAGGTCTTTGATCCACTTTGAGTTAACTTTTATATATGTTATGGTGTGAGAGTCCAACTTCATTGGTTCAAATGTGTATATCCCTTTGTCACAGCACCATTTGTTGAAAAGTCTATTCTTTCTGCTTTGAATAGTCTTGGCGTCTTTGACAAAGTCAGTTGGTCACAGATGTGTGGGGTTATTTTGGATTCTCAGTTCTCTTTCATTAATCGATGTGTACATCCTTATGAGAATACCACACTGTTTTGATTACAGTAGCTTGTGGTATATTTGAAATTGAAAAATGTACATGCTCCAACTTTGTTCTTGTTTTCAAGATCGTTTTGGCTGTTGTATGTCTCTTGCCTTTCCACATAAGTTTTTGGATCACTTGTGCATTTCTGCAAAGAAGCAACTTGGAGTTTAGATAGGGAATATATTGAATCCGTAGATTCCTTAGGGCAGTAGTGCCATCCTAATATTTGTAAGTCTTTCAATCCTTGAACATGGGATGCTTTTTATTTATTTAGGTCTTTTAAAATTTATTTCAGCTGTGATTTGTAGTTTTCAATGTACATATCTTATCTGTTCTTGTTTAACTTTATCCTTAATTGTTTTATTCTTTTTTATGCTATTGTCAATGGAGTTATTTTCCTAATTTCATATTTAGATTGTTTGTTTATAGTGTATGGAAATAGAACTGATTTTTGTGCGTTGACTTTGTATCCTGAAACTTTGCTGAATTTATTTATTAGCTCCAGTAGCGGTATTACATTTTTAGTTCTGGCTAAGAAGATTATAAGTCACTTAATTTAAAAAAATAGTATCTCAATTTTGATTTTAATAAAAATCACTGCTTAACTTAATAACTTTCTTATAAATGTTTTCAGGTAGATCAGGTGAGAAGTTTATCATACAAAAACATAGTACTCTGTAAGAACTGGGAAATAATAGAAGAGAGTACAGAAACCTAAGTGATCATCTCAATGGATGCAGAAAAAAATGTTGACAAAGTTTAACACATTCAAGAAACAAATGCTGGAGAAAGAGCATCTATAAAAAAGAAAACGAAACAAAACGCAGAGCTAACATCACACATAACATTGAAAGCCTGAAAGATCTTCTCCTTAGATCAGGAAAAAGAAGTTTCTGCTCTCACCACTTACACTTAACATAATACTGGAGGTTCTCACGGGAGGAGGAACTAAACGTAGGTCTTGGTGATGGCATGATCTTCTGTAAATAGAAAATCCTAAGGTATCCACAAGAAAAATCCTTTTAGAATGATGAGGTTAGCAAGATTGCATGCCACAAGATCATCATAGAAAAGTCAATTACATTTCTATACTTTAGAAATGAACCAGCCAAAAAGGATATTTCTTAAAATTCCATTTACAATAGCATAAAAAATAATAAAATGATGTGGAATAAATTAATAAAAGAAATGTGAGATGTGTACTCTGAAAAGTAGAAAACTTTACTGAAAGAGACTAAATAAGACCTAAATAAATGAGACAACATCCCTTAGTCATGGATTACAAGGCTTTAACACTGTTAAAATGGGAATAGTCCTCATATATCTACAGATTCAATATATTCCCTATCTAAATTCGAGCTCGCTTCCTTGCAGAAATACACAAGCTGATCAAAAAATTCATACGGAAATGCACAGGACACACAATTGTCAAAATAATCTTGAAAAAAGAAGAACAGTTGAACAACTCACTTTTCCCAATTCAAAACATACAACAAAGCTACAGTAATCAAAACAGTGTGGTACTGGTATTAGGATATACATATATAGATTAATAGAATAGAATTGAGAATCTGGAAATAAACCCATATATCTGTGGCCAGTTGATTCTCATCAAAGATGCCAAGAAGTCAATAAAGGAATAATAATGTCTTCATCAAATTGTTCTGGGACAACTGAATAGCCACAAACAAAAGTATAGAGTTGGACCATTACTTTACGATGTATCCAAAAGTTAATTCAAAATAGATTCAAGACTTGACTGTAAAAGCTAAAACTATAAAACTCTTAGAAGAGAATATATGAATAAATCTTTATGACTCTGGGTTAGTAAAAGCCTCCTTAGTTAAAGCACTAAAAATCCAAGAGACAAAAGAAAAACTGGATAGTTATCAAATTAAAAACTTGTACTTCAAAGGATACCATTACAAAAGTTAAAAGACAATCCACAGTACTGGAGAAAGTGTTTTTTAAATCATACACACTCTGACAAGAGAATCATGTTTAGATGATTTAAAGAACACTAACAACTAAAAAACAAAAAGAAAATCCAAGTTATAAATGGGCAAAGGCCTTGAATAGACATTTCTCCAAAGAAGGTCTACCAAAGGCCAATAAGCACATGAAAAAGATGATCATAATTATTAGTAGTTCAGAAAATACAAATCAAAACCATTTCATACACACTAGGATGGCCATACCAATAAAGCAAGTACCAGTGTTGTGAGGATTTGAAAATTGGAAGTTTCTTACATACTTGGGGGGAATTAAAATGATGCAAGATATTTTGAAGAATAGTCTGGCGTAAACATAGAGTTATGAAATAATCTAGCAATTCTACCTAGTGCTTAACCAAGAGAAATAAAAACATATAGGCACACAAAACCTATATACAAATATTCTTAGTAATATTATTCATAACAGCTAAGCTAAAAGTAGAAACAACTCAAATGTCCATCAACTGAGGAATGCATAAACAAAATATGTATATATATAGAATGGAATATTATTAGGCATAAAAAGGAGTGAAATTCTGATTTGCACATCTAAAATGAATTGTCCACTTACCAATGGTTAAAATGGTAAATCTTGTTCTGATAAATGCTACAACATGGGTGAATCTTGAAGCAAGCATTATGCTAAGAGAAAGAAGCCAGACAGAAAGCTAGAAGCCAGGCACAGATTGTACTGATTCCACTTTTATGAAATGTCTGGAATATTCAACCCATAGTGACAGAAAGTGTATTAGTGGTTATTCAGAGGTGGGAAGTGACTGCTAATGAGTATGGGGTTTCTTGCTGAGGTGATGAAATGTTCAGCAATTTCATAGTGGTGAGAGTTACACAACTTAATAAATATACTAAAATCCACTCAACTGTATACTTTAAAATGGAAAATTTGGGGTCCAGCATATGGTGGCATAGTGGTTAAATTCAGCATGCTCTGCTCTGCCAACCCAGGTTCTCGGGTTCAGATCCCGGGCACAGACCTACACCACGTGTCAGCCATGTTGTGGCAGCAACGCACATACAAAATAGAGGAACACTGGCAACAGACATTAGCTCAGGGTGAATCTTCCTCACAAAAAAGGAAAATTTTATATTATGTGAATTATATATCAGTAAAGCTGTTTTATAAAAAGCTATTGTAGAATTATGGGGAAAAAATAGACCTGATCATTTGAAAGATTAATATGGCTAATCTGGCAAATCTGATTTTATGAAAGGGAGAGATGTTGATAAAACTCTTCCAAGAGAAAACAGAAAATCAAAAAATGTAAAAGTGACATTTAAACAAAATATCTTTAACTTAGCATAATAAGCTAATGATGTTGAAAACCCAGATCAAGTGGATAAACTTCTGGAAAAAAGGAACTGTATACTTTAAATGGAAAAATAGTGTTAATGAGACAATATCCAGATAAGACCAACAAATCTTTAAGGATTATTTCCCAGTTCCCAGTTCCTCTCAAAAGGGGGCCTAACAGTTAATTTTTAACAGTAATTTTAAAAGGAACAAATTGATACTTCCTAAATTTTGCAAACTGTTCAGAAAGAGAGGAAGAAGACACCACAAAATGAATTTTACAAGAGCAAAATTGATTCTAACACAATTGGAGAACAGCAAATTATGGTAAATTTCACTTATTTACATGGATATAAAATATTGCAAATAAAATTAAAGACAGTTAAGTGTAACCGCTGGTTTTAAAATAAAACCTCAAGGGGCCGGCCTGGTGGCCCAAGCGATTAAGTGCACGCGCTCCGCTGTGGAGGCCTACGGTTCACTTCTTCAGATCCCGGGTGCACACCTAGGCACTGCTAGTCAAGCCATGCTGTGGTGGCCTCCCATATAAAAGTAGAGGAAGATGGGCACAGATGTTAACCCAGGGCCAGTCTTCCTCAGCAAAAAGAGGAGGATTGGCAGATGTTAGCTCAGGGCCAATCTTCATCACAGACACACACACACACACACACACACACACACACACACACACACTCACACAAAACCCACCTCATAATGAATTAGAGAAACAGCAAGGAGAGTTCTATATCAGAAACTTGACCATTGTGATTCCATTCATTGAAAGAATAATGTGAAAGTAACAAGGGACAAGTTGCAGTCTGAGTAGCCCCTCCAAACTAGGCTTTCCTAAGGGTTATGATCAGACCAGTTTACTCTGACTTCCTTACAAATATAATATTCCTCTGAGAAATGGGACAGGATATTTTATTTTATTTGATACTTTAGTATTTGTTAATAGTAAATTATGTATTCTAGTAATTCTAAAGTACTTAATAAGGTATTTTGATACTTTAATATTTTATCTGGTACTTGGCCAGTTTCTATGATTGTTCAAAAAGTCTGTCTGGTCTTAGAGAATGACCAGACTTTTTGTTTCTTACGTTAACATCAGACTGAATTTTTTGGCAATATGTTTCTTTTAGTTAGTTATATAGATTCTTAAAAGTGTTTCATTGACAGGGTAATGTCATTACAGGGCAATGTTATTTATCACCTGTCTAGGTCTTTGTAATTGTTTTTTACTTGTGTGTTTCTCAGTAATTTTTAGGGGATGGATATATTTTGCAATAGTTTTTATGAAAGATTTTACGCTTTTTTTTGGTGAAGAAATCCAATCGAATTTGTAAAAATGCAATATAAGAAATATGTGCATGGCGGGTGCTTTATAAGTGCAGTATTGTACATGAACATAAATAATGTATACTTTATCATGGTTCCAGGGTTGTAAAATTACTGTATAATGGGTTCCTTTCCCATAAAAGCAACTCTGAAACTGAGAACCCAGTAAGTGTGTAGAGACTGTTGCGAAGACTTTGGTATGCACACTCAGGTCGTCTCGCTTCTACTGGTGGAGAAAAGGAAAAGCATTTGGGTTGCACTTTCTGTTAACGTGGTATTTTACAAGAGCGAACAATGCCTCACCCCCACTGGTTCCTTTTAAGGTCTTCTCTAATGCGCAGGCGTAACATGCGCAGCAGACCCATTAAAAAAGATCCGGCCGTTCTATTTATAATTGTGCTCTTCCGTTTCCTTGAGCTATTTAATATCAGTCGAGCGGCTAGTTGGCTGTGTTTATTTTTTTCTGGTGAATTCGCATTCTGCATCTTCAGCCCTTATCTGGCATGCAGAACGTCGCTCAGGTTTGGAGATAGCTCGACTCTTTTAAAGAATCGATCTGCGGAGTGACACGACATGTAAAGAAGCCGGAAGAGCTCGAGCGTCAAGATGGTGGCTTTAATGCCGAAAGCCGTGAGATTAGTAAACAGCTACGGGAATTAAAATAATCCTGGAGTTTAGTAGAAAATGAAGGCTCTCTGGGATTCACTTTTTAGCTAGGAAGGATCCCATGCGCCATTGAAGAAAGACGAAGTTTTATGTTACAGATTAGCGTTTGAGCGAGACATGGAGGCGGGAGCGGATGACTTCTTACCGCCGCCGGAGTGCCCGGTATTCGAGCCTAGCTGGGCTGAGTTCAGAGATCCGCTTGGCTACATCGCGAAAATCAGGCCCATTGCGGAGAAGTCGGGTATTTGCAAGATCCGCCCACCAGCGGTAAGCCTCTGAAGCAAAATTTGGAGTGGGGATGGAATTTAGTTTGAGCGTACGGGCTCTGTACTACTGAACAAGGCCTTACATTTTTAGGGCCACAAACCCTCAGTAGTTAATTGAATCCCCAGCGTACCAGCTAATTTCTCATCTTTTAAGTCTGTCTAGAACACTCGCGTCAGCGAGCTTGTATCCGATCGCCAGACTCCGAGGAGTTAAAAAGATCTCGTTTTACGAACGAAAATAATTGATTCTAAACTGGTTTTACAGTGTGGCACTGTTACGCCCGTGTGTAATTAGGGATATTTATGTCTTTTATACTTTGAAGGAAATTTTAATGTATTTGTAAATATTTGCTATGCAACTGAAGCAACCAAAAGTTATATTAATTTCTGTTGTTATTAACCATTGGGTCTGGGATGTTTTCCTTTTCTTCTATGACCCGGGTCTCTGTAAGAAGCATAGATCGGAATGTGGACGAATGTGGAATGCTTGCCACTAGTTAAATTAGTAGTATTTCACCAGGAGCCTTCTCTTCTTGGTGTGGTATACTTTCAACTGCGAAATGAAACTGTTTGTTGTTTGCCTGAGTTAAGAATACAAACTGAAATGAGCCTAGGCCATCACTAATACGATCTCCACAGTACATGTGAACTTCTTGGACAGCATACTGTTCATTTGCAGATGCTCAACCTGACTACATCGTTTGTTTGCTTCTATTTGTATGATTACTCTGTTCTCGGTGTTGGTAAATACTTCTATTCAGCTTTTCAATACTGCAAGTAGTAGAAAGAGATAATGGTCTAGGTTTGAAAATCAAACAGTTTGTTATCCGTATTAGGTTTATCTTCGCTTCGGTAAGGACTTTCACCGTTAAATAGGCTGCTCCTAATTTAGGTGTGCTTCAGTTTTTTTTAAGTCACCTTTTAGGCCAGAGTTTGTGGAAATTTGACTTTTGTTTTGTTTTTAGACTTTTTTGGAGGAGACATGCTAAGGAGAGTTTTAGTTTAGTAGATTTTTTTATCCAGTTACTTGATGTTAAAGAGACAACCGGCACAAAAATAGCAACCAGAAGTCTGAAATGAGAGGGATATTAAGATAGGAACAAGTGATTCTAGTTCTCACCATCTTTTTGCTTTATTATGCCATAATAACCAAGATCTTTTACTTTCTTCTAGGACTGGCAGCCTCCCTTTGCAGTAGAAGTTGACAATTTCAAGTTTACTCCTCGCATCCAGAGGCTAAATGAACTAGAGGTAAAATAAGTCATCTTTTTATAGTGGAATCAGAGTTCTAATCTGGTTTTACTTATAGTTGTATAACAATGTGGTTAGGAACTTAGGTTTTGAAATCAAATATATTTTGATTCTAACCCCAACTCCATTATTTCCCAGAATATTGATTTTGGAGAAAGTCTTCTGCAAAATGCTAGGACATGAAGAAGGCTGTAAATTTCTGGAGGTGAATGACATATTCTTCTGCCATAGACTGGGCTAAAATTAAAATTCAAGAAGATAGATGCTGCCTTTCTCATTTTTTCACCCTGTACCTACTTATTGTATCATCTTGGATTTTCCCTGATTTCTTTAATAAAAACAAAGTTCAAGGCAGAAATATGGTCTCTTAAATTTCTAGCTTAAGGCTGGTATTACGTTTGCTCTTCTTGAGTAAAATGACCATACTTAGGAATCAGTCAGAGTAAATAGAAGCAGCAGAGCTTGTTTTTTTAAACCAATCAAGAGTCCCCATGTTTAGCTTAGTATTAAATATAGAGCTTAGTATTAAATATGGAGCAAATGAATGGTTTGGCATTTGCTTTTGCTATTAGAAGTTTTCACTATGATCAGTAGCTAGAAGCTCCAAAATGACTTAGAGAAGAATAATTCAGAAACTGGTTTCTTGTCCAAGTTTTTGACATTGAATGGAAAAATATTTTATTCCCTTCAGCTGTGTATTGATAAACTCTAGATGTGTATCTTAAGGCACGTAGTAGATTGAGCCCAAATAGTCTTTTTTCAGCATGCCATTAAGCCCAAGGATAATGCTTTAAATTTAGAGATGAAAGATTTTGACTCTGATGCATCACTTTCTGAGCCCCTTCTCAGTTTAAAGAATCAGCTTATTATATTCTTTAAAAATTTTTTGTTCTTTTGCTGGTGAAGATTAGCCATGAGCTAACTAACATCTGTGCCAGTCTTGTTCCACTTTATACATGGGTTGCCGCCACAGCATGGCTGATGAGTAGTGTAGGTCCATGCCTGGGAGCTAAACCCAGGAACATACAGGCTTTTTGTAGATACCAGTGGTGAGACAGGCTGTGAGGCTTAGGCTGTAGCGTAGTAGAGAACGGTAGATGATACAGAACAGTTCTTATTTGTCTCCTTCGCTCTGGACCGACGTCAGGTTAAGGAGTAAGCCAACCTCATAGGGTTCTCTCTTCGCCAGGCTCAGACCAGGGTGAAACTGAACTACTTGGACCAGATTGCAAAATTCTGGGAAATCCAAGGTTCTTCATTAAAAATTCCCAACGTGGAGCGGAGGATCTTGGACCTCTACAGCCTTAGTAAGGTAAGAGTACTTCTGTTTCAAAATGAAAACAAGCAAAACACCTCTGTGGTTGAATATTGTGTCTCTAGGTAGGAAGGAAGAGAATACAGCCTGCCAACATTTCTTGACACAGTCTTTGTGTCATGTAATGGTTGGCGTTGGTGGTGCGTGCCTAATCATCATATTTTAAGTCTCATTGTTATTTTTTTTGTGTGTGAGGAAGATCAGTCCTGAGCTAACTTCCAATGCCAGTCCTGCTCTTTTTTTGCTGAGGAAGATTGGCCCTGGGCTAACGTCCATGCCCATTTTCCTCTACTTTATATGGTACGCCGCCACAGCATGGCTTGACAGGCGGTGTATTGGTGCGCGCCCAGGATCCAAACCGGCGCACCCGGACTGCGCGCACTTAACCCCTTGCGCCACTGGGCTGGCCTCCATCATTGCTATTTTTTAGGTCTCTCCAATCTGCTCACTGTTAATCTGTGCCCTTTCTTATCCTTTCAGATTGTGATGGAGGAAGGTGGCTACGAAGCCATCTGCAAGGATCGTCGGTGGGCCCGAGTTGCCCAGCGCCTCAACTACCCACCAGGCAAAAACATTGGCTCCTTGCTAAGATCTCACTATGAACGTATCATTTACCCCTATGAGATGTTTCAGTCTGGAGCCAACCTTGTGGTGAGGGCCCTGACCTGGCTTGGGGCTTGTGTGCTTTTGCTCTTTTTGCCCTTATCTTCCCCTTTCTGGGTTGGGTTTTTTCCTCAGTATTCCATGTTTAGAGAGTCCTTAAGTTTATTGATAGAAGTTCCAGGAATTGGCCCTGGAAAAGATTTTGCAGCCTATATGAAGAAATTTAAACCTGCTAGGTTAGCTAGATGAGAACTGGAGTGTTCTTTCCCTCTATCTTAAAGGATCTTGTCTACTAGCATCTTTGTATGGACAAGATCTTAGAGTAGAAGCTAGACAAAAGCAGTTTGTATTTTAGGCCATGCTCCATGAAAAAGATGATTAATTATCTTTTATGAAATTACTAAACTTCCTGAGGGTAGTTCAGGTAAAGAGAGGTTAGGGATAAAACCTTGATGGTGCTTGGGTTAATTCAAGAAGGAGTGGGAACTGATTTAGCTGGGTATCTTAAATAATAATAACTTTTTAGGTTTTATTATATGTGAAGTGCTTTTTAAAGCTGCTTGTGTATATGTATGAGTCTAAATGCATAGTTTTTTTAATCTACATAATTCTATTAGACTTGATATTTTTATTATTCCTTTTCAGACAAGGACATTGGAACACAAGGAGAAGTCCAATGTATTTGCATATGAATACTAAGGGGAAAAGTCCAAGTTCAAACCTAGCAGTCTGGTTCCAAAGACACTGTTCTTCACTATGCTCTGCTGCTTATATGTAAGCGGAGGCATAGTGGAATATGTGTTATATCATTCCAAAGAACAAGAGGTATAGATTTGTATAATTTAGAAAGAAGTATAGCTTTTATTTCCAGAGATTTAGGACGAAGGAATTATTGGTTATTTGCTGATTGTGAATGTGACTCAATTCCTGATCCTGCCTCATTTCCTATCCCCAGCAGTGTAACACTCACCCATTTGACAGTGAGGAAAAAGACAAAGAATACAAACCCCACAGCATTCCCCTTAGACAGTCTGTGCAGCCTTCCAAGTTCAGCAGCTATAGTCGGCGGGCAAAAAGACTGCAGCCTGATGTGAGTGCCTTTTTGTTTACCATAAACTGCCAAAGTTCATCTGGGACTTGCTTTTGAGGATAATCCAATTCTGTAAGACATTCTTTTTTTACTGATAGCTGGTTCACGATTGAATTAATTGAAAATGAATGAGTTATTTTGTTTCATGTGATGATGGTTTCCAGTATTTTTGTTTTTGTATTTTGCCTTTACACATTTTAAAAGCAAACACATTCTTTCAATGTAGTTTTAGGGGTTAAATTTTGTGAATCTTGGGATGATTTTTACAAAGCTCACTGTACAGTGTTTAGTTGTTTTAACTGTTATTTTTTGTTCTGTGTTCTTTTATGAGATAGTCAGGTGCAGCCACAAAAGGTGACACAAGAGAAGAGAGGTGACATGAGATGCTTAGGAAAACAAAGTTTATTATACTTAGGAGATAAGGCTTGGCACACAGGACCACAGCAGACAGTACAGTGTGGGTCAGGAGGCACAGGGAGGAATGAGGGGAGAGCCTAGGCCACAGCCCTTATTGGGGTTTCTGAGGGAAGGGCAGAGGAACAGCGTAGGATTGGCTAGTTGGAACAGTTTTCAGGGGACTCTAACCTATAGATGATCCCTGGTTGCTTGGCACTTGGCTCTGGAGTGATTATGGCAGAGGAGTGTACAGGAGCTAGAGAGAGGAGGTATGGCTTTGGATTGGTTGGTTTGCGTATCAAAGGCGTACTCTCTACTGGGTCCTCTGCTATCTTGAAGAACTCACTAGCCCAAAAATGGCAGTCTCACCCCAGCCAGAAAGTTTTTCAAGATGTTAAACATCATAATATACAGAAAATAAAAAATATGAAACAATTCCATTCTTTTTTTTTTTTTTTTGTGAGGAAGATCGGCCCTGAGCTAACATCTGCCAATCCTCCTCTTTTTGCTGAGGAAGACTGGCCCTGGGCTAACATCCATGCCCATCTTAGAGTTTCTGATCTTACTAAGCCTGTTTTGTATGTCCATGTGCATTTTCATAGAATTTTGGATGTTTCTATTTCTGAAGTATCTTAAATTAGGATAAGATTATGCATCCTTAGGTATTTTGTGACTAATGCTAATATTAAATTTTAAAGTATTGCAATGTTAGAATGTAGAATGCAGAAATGAGAAGTAGCGATCTAGTTCATATTAATTGAATTACGTATAGATTCTGTGTTAGTGCTTTAGTTCTTTATAGCCGGAAGTGTCTGAAAATGAATTCAATAAGAAAAATGAGCATGTAATAATGTGGAAACCAGTAAAATTTGTTTGAAAGTTGTACATGCCCAGGTACATGGGCATGGATTTTTCAAAATCAGGTAATCTTTAGACACTTTTTTCCTTAAGAATGGAATTGTCGGGGCCAGCCTAGTGGCGCAAGAGGTTAAGTGCCTGGGCACCGCTGCGGCGGCCCAGGGTTTGCCGGTTGGGATCGGGCACTCACTCACGCACTACTGGGCAAGCTGTGCTGTGGTGGTGTCACATATAAAGTGGAGGAAGATGGGCATGGATGTTAGCCCAGGGCCAGTCTTCCTCAGCAAAAAGAGGAGGATTGGCAGATGTTAGCTCAGGGCCAATCTTCCTCACAAAAAAAAAAAAAAAAGAATGGAATTGTCTACCTTGCTGAAAAAGTTTTAAAAATTCTTGAAAACTGTAAGGTTACTAAAAAAAAATAAAGGGGTTGTACATCCAGTGCATTCAGAGGGAAAAAGTCTAAGTAAATTCTGCATAAAGCAATAAGGAAGAGAGATCCAGTAACAAAGAAATTATGAGCACTAACACATCATCTCTTCCATTTTATGCGTAAATGTATGTAGTGATGGGGGATGGTTACTAAAATATCTGAAAGGCTAAGAGTAGTAGTGTGTATTGCATATTTTAAAATAAGCAAGTATTAGCTTTTTAAAGTATTTGTTTTGCTAGAAACCAAGATTAATAAGATAATATATCATATAATATTTAATGTATAGGTATAATTAATATGATAATGTATAATATAAAATTATGAAATAGTATGCATGGCACCTAGGAGTCCCATGTCTACAAAGGTGATGGAGTCTTCATTCACAGCCTATTTTCAAGCATCCTCTTGCAACCAAACTGAATAATAAATCAGAAGTGTTCAACCTCACTTATAAATTGAAAACGTAAAATAACTACATATTTCTTTTTACATAAGTTACTGGCAAAAAATCAAAATGTGTCAAGAGTGTGAAGAGCTAGGTGTCTTCATGCACTGTTGGTAGTAGTCAAAGATGGTACTAAAATTGAAATTATAAATCATTAAAATTTTAAATGTGGGTACCCTCCTGTTTTAAATGTATTAATTAATCTTTCAGAATAGTGTGTAACAAATACATGGGTATTAATAATTTGTACCCAGCTCTTAATTTATAAAATGACTGAATGGCAACATGGACAGGTGTAACATTGAAACATTTGTTTCAGTGTTCTTTACAGTTCCCCTAGAAACAAGAGGCATGCTATGCTACACAGGCCCACAAGAGGAGGCATCAGTGTCTGAGAGAGCAGAGAAGAGCAAGGGGAAGGCATAGGCCACAGCCTTTATTGGAATTTCCTCAGGAAAGGAAAGGCAGAGTAGGATAAACATCTTTGGATCGGCTACCTTGAATAATTCCCACAGGCTTTGGGGCATAGAGAGTTTTCCTGGTTGTTTAGTACCTGGCTATGGGTTGCTGTAGGGCAGGGGAAATAATATATTGTTGTGTGAGAGTTAAATAAAGAAGTGGTTGGTGGTATGGACTTGGGATTGGTTGGTTTGTCTATGAAAGGCATACTCACCTACAACTCATTTATTGCCTTTAGGAATTAGCTAGCGCTGGGAGGAACAGTCTCCCTAGCTAGCAAGACCCCCCCAAAAGATGTCAAAACGTCTTAAAATACAGAAAATTAAAAAATGTGATTAGTACAGTTCATTATATCATTGTTCATAATACCCCAAAATTAAAAATAGCAACAATGTTGTATAATAAAAGAGTAGAGTAACTTATTTCTAAAACAGTGTTACAGTAAAATAACAAGCTGTGAGACAGATACATATGTTGGGGTCCAAGATATTTTATCCTTGAACAGACTTCTGTTTGAGCTGTAGACTCTTATGTTTCTCTTAATCATCTCCATGTGATCGTTGAGAGATTATCTTGACCACCATTTTGTCGCCAGTTGATCCTAGTGTTTCTCTTGGATATTATCATAACAATAAATATTATTGCCTGCATAAATTATTTTGGGAATAAAAGAGAACCACAACTTATGTTATCATGTGTGTTTGTATGTGTCTGTAGAGTAAAATGTATAAAAACAAACCTCGGGAGGCCAGCCCTGTGACCTGGTGATTAAGTTCAGCGTGCTCCGCTTTGGTGGCCCTGGATTCAGATCCCAGATGCAGAGCTACACCACTGCTCTCTGTCAGTGGCCATGCTGTGGCAGTGTCCCACATAAAAAATAGAGGAAGATGGGCACAGGTGTTAGCTCAAGGCAAATCTTCCTCAGCCAAAAGTGGAGGAGTGGCAACAGGTGTTAGCTCAGGGTGAATCTTCCTCAGCAAAACTAAAACAAACCTCAGGCTTTAAATGGAAAGGAGAATCGTAAAAGGGGTTTAATTTAAAAACTTTTGAAATGTGGAATGTATTTCATCGTGTCCACTAAAAAGAGATATGTGCTGAAAATGTCATATGGTATGTGTATTTTTTGACCCATAATTGGTTTCTCTTTTCCCAGTTCTCTGATTACATTATGAGGAGAAAGTAGTTAATTCTAATGATCTTAGTTCAAACAGAATAGGAGTCTTGTGTTCCCTTTTGCATCTTCAACTCCGGTTTGAACAGTTGCAGAAAGGGGCTTACTTACTTACATTAATTGAATTCTGTAGTATAAGTTGTATACTTTGTAATATTTAAGCTTAGCTAGCCTTCAAACACAGAGCATTCTGTCATTTCCTTTATAACATGAAAAAATTTGAGAAAAGGTGTTAAGTGCCAAGTTTCTCTATTCATTTGCTCCTGCTTTGCCACAGCTTACTCACAGGTAAAAATACATCACCAATAAACATTTAAAAATTTGTGCAAGTTGTTGATTTTAATCTTTGTGTCCTCTCGCGTTTATACGATACATGATATTTTGCAAATATGACAGTCTAGATGTTGTGTAAAATATTATATGTCTGTATTTAAAAAACTGACTTCCTTTTTTGAACCTTTTTTCAATAGCCAGAGCCCACAGAGGAGGACATTGAGAGGAATCCAGAGCTGAAGAAGCTACAGATCTATGGGGCAGGTCCCAAGATGATGGGCTTGGGCCTGGTGGCCAAGGATAAGACTTTACGGAAGAAAGGTATAGCCTAATAGGCTGAGTAACAGGCAGCGTGAAGAGTAAAGTACTAAAGTACCGTGAGAGAGGTGGTTTCTTAATCCTGATGGAGGATAGATTTGTTTTTTTTCAGATTTGTTTCTGACTCCCCTAGATAAAGAAGGGGTCATATGCACCTCCACTATGATGATGAAGGAGGAACCAAGTGGGGAGGGGAAAATGATGTCAACATCGCCGAAGGAGGACTTAAATCACAGCCTAGAGCCCTGCACCAAGATGACTATGCAGCTACGGAAGAATCACAGCAGTTCCCAGTTTGTAAGGACTCACCTATGATTTTCTAACAGTGTTTTTGAATTATCAGGACTAGAGGGAACCTAAAATTATTTTATCGCACCCTTCTCCTTCCTTCTGTTTACTTCTGAGCCCTTTATATATGAAGAGACTGATGGCCAGGAAGGGGAAGAAACATGTTCAAGGCATTATTGTCAGGAGCAAAATTCATAATCTCCTATTTTTAAGACTCAGCTTTCCACCAAATTGCTGTATCTTTTCAACTCCAGTAATAAGCATTTTCTTAATTTCTACATCTTAAATTGGTAGATAATGTGATCAAATAGAAATTAGGTGAAAGAGCTATTTGTTTCTGGCAAATGCTTCAGGACTCTCAAAGCATCACATTCATATGGTAGTGCCTCTCTTCTGTTCTCTTGTTTACTTATGTCTTTGATGTATATAAATCTTCTTTTCCCCTTTTGCTACCCCTTGTTGAAAGGTTTTTACAATCTCTTAAATATTCTAGAGTTTCTACATTTTTATAAAATGATAAATTCTCTTTTTTGGTTCTCCTCCTTCCTGTCTAGCTAATTTCACTTTTTCATAATTTTTGTTTGCCCTGCCCTACTCTGTAAGTGTTCCCATTTCCAGAAGTTTTATTCTTGAACAAACTTCTGTTTTGAGCTGCAGAGTCCTGTATTTCTGTTAATCGTCTCCACTTGATCGTTGAGAGATTATCTTTACTATCTCCATTGTGTCACCAGTTGATCCCATCTTACGGACTGTCACAAGATCTTGTCATCCAAGCTTGAAGTTTGGAAGTCATTTATTACTTTTCTCTCATGCTTACATCTAGTCACTTAGTTCTGGTGCCTTTTATTTTTATTATAGTATAGCATGCATACTCAAAAAATATATAGATTACTTTTGCTTGGTTTTGTATTTATAAGTAAGTAGTATCACAATACACGCTCTTGTATTGGCTTCTTTGTTCAATGTTAGGTTTGAGAGAGTCATTCATATTGTCTGAATTCAATGCTCAGTGACAATATTGTGTTTTATTAAGTACATTTTTATTAAATACAACTTCACTACAATTTCTTAATCTGCTTTACTGTTCATGGGTTTTTTGGTAGTTTCTGATTTGGGGCTACTGTCAGTAAATCTACTATTAAAGTATACACTTTGGGTAAGCTATGTAGGCTTTCCTATTGCGTGTATAAAAAGGATTGGAATTGCTGTGACTGAGCGTCACTGCTACACACGTGTATGTAAGTACATGCAAATGTACATATGTGTGTGCAAATACATTTATATGTGTGTATATATTTTATACGTTTACATATATTTATGTGTGTAAATACACAAATACATACATTTCCGTATGTGTGTATATCTGACAAATTAGAACATCTACAAATAAGAGGATTTACAAGTGTGTATGGCCGGGAGATAGGTGGCAGGTTTGCCTACACACACTCAGAAAATATTCTCTTCCAATCTGAGTGACCTCTTACATCTCTTTACTGATCATTTTACTTCAGGATTCTCCCAATGTAGGTTATCCTCACTGCAAGTAATTTTTCTAGTATGTCAGTATGTGAATCCATCCTGCTTAGAATCTGTTGGTGTATTTTCTGATTTAACTGGTACTTAATACTAGATAATTTAATAGTATCTAATAATCCAATTGTTGAGCCTTGTCTTAGTGTTTTTATTTTTATGACTTACGACTTGGGTGACTAATTATCTAAACTGAAGACCCTTTTTAGAATGAAACAGATACCTGTTGTTACCTGTTAAACTTTACACCAGAACAACAGGTATAACTGGATATTTGGTCACTTGACCTATTATGTTCAACTTGCGGTCTGTCCTAGTTATTATTTGGGGCTACTGTTTGGGGCTGTTATTTGCCACATGCAGTTCTTTCAGTGATCCATGGTGGTTTATACCTTCATGATTTGGATTTGTACCATTGAACCTTCTATAAGAAGTGTACTTTGTTGCTCCTAAAACACCTTAATCATGTTTTTTTTCTTAGTGTGTTACATTATTTGGTAATTATTTGTGTCTTGTCATATTTTCCATGAGTGAAGTAATGAATAGAATATTGCATAGTCGTCGACAGGTGGTAGATGTTCAGAATGAATGGTCTGGAAACCTAGGATAAAGTATTATGGAGCAAGCAGCTTTTTTTTTTTTTTTTTTTTTTGTGAGGAAGATTAGCTCTGAGCCAGTATCTGTTGCCAGTCCCCTCTTTTAGCTGAGGAGGACTGGCCCTGAGCTAACATCTGTGGCCATCTTCCTCTACTTTGTGTGGGGTACTGCCACCGCATGGCTTGATGAGTGGTGAGTAGGTCTATGCCCGGGGTCTGAACCTGCAAATTCTGGGCTGCTGAAGTGTAGTGCTTGAACTTTACCACTACACCACTGGGCCAGTCTCGTGCAGCTTATATTTTTATTTTATTTTTCATTGTAGATTGACTCATATGTTTGCCGAATGTGCTCCCGAGGGGATGAAGACGATAAACTTCTTCTTTGTGATGGCTGTGATGACAGTTACCACATCTTCTGCCTGTTGCCACCCCTTCCTGAAATCCCCAGAGGGGTCTGGAGGTGCCCAAAGTGTGTTATGGCGGTAAGGCCTGTCCAACATAGATGTTTTAAATTTAGTTCTTGGTAATTTTTTCTAATCCAGCTTCCTGCTTTTAGGGGAGTTTAGAGTAGGTGATAGTTCCTGCCCTTTTCTAAGTTAATACTTCTGTCACGTTTTGATTAGGTATCAGTGACATGATAAGCAAGAATGGATAGACATACTAGCTGTAGGGTGGTAGACGCTTAAGCAAGACAGAGGAAGGACTGCAGTCTGGATTCCAGATGACATGAACTGTAGGAACAAAGAAAGAAACATGTTTAGTAGATACTAAAGAAACTCTCATACCTGGAAACATCAGAAAAGGTGGAGGTATAGCATAAGCTATCTGTCTAGCTATTGATCCTGAGTTTTTTGCCTATTGTCTCTGTCTTGCTGAAATATTTTCTATTTCAGGAGTGTAAGAGGCCCCCTGAAGCCTTTGGCTTTGAGCAGGCTACCCAGGAGTATACTTTGCAGAGCTTTGGTGAAATGGCTGATTCCTTCAAGGCTGACTACTTCAACATGCCTGTACATGTATGTAATTGTGAAATGGGGACATAGGGATTAGTGTCTTACAGACTTAGTACTCATGGAGATATGAGGCCAAAGTACAGTGGGCTTTGATCATCTTTTGTACCTTTTATCACAGATGGTACCTACAGAAGTTGTGGAAAAGGAATTCTGGAGGCTAGTGAGCAGCATCGAGGAGGATGTGACGGTTGAGTATGGAGCAGACATTCATTCCAAAGAATTTGGCAGTGGTTTTCCTGTCAGTAACAGCAAAGGGAACCTGTCCCCTGAGGAGGAGGTAATATGGTTGGTAATTCATTTTAACAGTATGACTAGGGAAAGTCATTTTAGCATGTAAAAGCCTCTGTCCTCATGAGTCCTTCCTCATAGTGCTATTTTCACATATTAGGGTTAAAGATAAGGTTTAATGCCGTTGGATGATCTTCAGTGACCCAGAATTTGGACACCACTGTAGCTACTACTATTTCCTCCCTGCATTTCTGATGGGGATATGTACAAGGAACAGTGTAATACATTGGAATTATCAGGAGCCACGCTAGTCCTTCATCTTTCCGTAAATATAAATATTGGAAATTTACCACCTTTTGGTTATCTGTATGATGAGAAAAACAAGTGCTATGAGCAGTTTATTCGTGTTTATCCTTTGAAAAAATTAGGAGGGTGTCAAGAAATGCGCTTATTGAGCTTACCAATTTGCATACGTCGTGTACAACAGTTAAGAGTAATATAGCAATCACTAATTTCATCCTTTAATACAAGGTGATCTCTCATATGGTCAGAGACCCATTCAGTATCCTAAATTTTGACTAATCACAGAATAAATTTCTCCCTAGGTAGAGAGCCAAAAATTTGATAGATGAAGCAAGCTTATCTGGGGAGAGGAAGCTAAAACATAACCCATCTCATATTATTGAGGAATTATCCCTCTTATAGTTGTTGTTTCACTGTGATGGCCAGAAGCAAGAGAATTAGTGTTTGGCCTTCTGTAGATTGGCCTCCATGTAAGGCCTTGAGACACTTGATCCAGACAGCAAAAGTAGTGATTTAAGAAGGTAAAAATCTTCAGGAAGGCTCACTCACTTTTTATGTATATATGCTATTTTACTACATGTATGTATGTGTATGGATAATGTAAGTATGTATGGATAAAAGCACTTGAAGAGTCTGTTTTTACAATAAGTAATTTGCTTACTTTTTTTTAGTAAAAGTATTGTGTATCAATTGTGGAAAATTGAAAAATGTAAATGATGAAAAAGGGAAATCATAAGTAGCCTCCCTTATTAACATTTTGATATACTTGAAATGACTTTTTGGAAGATGGAAAAGATTTAATTATAAAATTTTGAAACCACAAAAGAGCGTACATAGTCCACTTATCAGTTATAAAGCATAGTATTAAATACCATCCTTGAACCTGCATTTGAACCTGAGGTTTTTTTCAATAATAGACCACATGTATGACAGTGGACCTGTAAGATTAGTACAATAAAACTTGTGTGTAGTGGGCTATACCATCTAGGCTTGTGTAAGAACATTTAATGTTTGCATAATGACGAAATCAACTAACGACCATCTCAGAAGGTAACTCTGTCATTAAGGGACACATGACTGTATTTTAAGTACCTGGGGGCTAGCAATAGTTTGCAGACAATATAAATTATCTTTTATATTTTAACTGGAGTCAATCAATTTTTATTTATTGTGATTACTGATGGTTTGTAGTCATTTCTACTATTTTAGAACTTGATTTTCCTTTCTTCTTTTTCTTTTTTCCTTCTCATTTCATTTTTAATCACTTCTTAGTTTCGCAATTATATGTATATAAGTATATAATGTAGTATATATGTGTACATGTATGTATGTTTATAGGTATATATGTTATTGTTAATACCTTGTTTTAAATGTAGCAACATTTAAATTTATTTGGTATTTTTCTGCCTCCTGAGCAATGTTAGTCTATTACTATTCTCTTCATCTCCCTTCTGAGGTGTAAAATTTTTGTGTGGTTTTAACTTTTCTGCTCAATAAAATGGATATTATTTTATTTTATATTTTCAGGTTTAATATAGATTTATCCATACGTATACATTTTTTTCTTCTTTTGCTTACCATTTTTCTTGAAGCTCAGATCTTTTCTCTGTGCTGTTTTTCTTTTTTCTGAAGTAAATTCTTTATAAATTTCTTAAATAGAGGTATTTATTAATTCTTTTTATTTTTTTTGAAATTTTTTTAATAAACACAAAAAATGTGTCTACTTTTATTCTTAAAAAGGTGTTTTTCTGGGATATGCAAATCTGATTTGGGAGTATTTTCTCTGAATACATTAAGAAGACTCTTTGGCTTCTGACTTTTCAGAAGTCAACTTTTAATTTATAAGTAATGTAATCTGTTTTTCCTCTCTGGCTGCTGTAAGATCTCTTTGTTTTAGCTTACTGCAATTTTTTGTGATGTGAGATGTGACTTTTTAATTTAACCTACTGGGGATTCATAGTACTTCTGAAATCTGAGAATTCCACTTTCATTAATTCTTGAAAATTCTTAGCCATTGACCCTTCTAATGTAACCTCTTCTCCAGTCTTTCTATCATAAAATCGTATAAGCAGGACCTACTTATTCTAACTTTATCTTTATGATTTCTTAACCTCTCATATTTTTTCTTTTTCTCTTGCTACTGTATTCTGGATCATTTACTTAAATAAAAATGTATTTAAGATTTTATAATTTATCAGTTTTTTAAATATTTAGTTACTATTAAACCACTCTGTGAATTTCAGATTTTTTAATATTATATTTAGTTTTGGTATTCTTCATTATTTTTCAATTTTTTCAAGTCTTTATTAAGGAAATTTTTTTATTCTTCTTTTACTGTTTTTTTTTTTTACATACTGATTTTATAGTCACTATCTGATAATTATACTATCTATAGTCATCAAATCTTGCTTCTGTAGTGTGATGTTTTCTTAACAAATTGTTACTCATTTCACTCTCACCCTTTCTATTTTGTGCCTTTTCTTAGTTGATGGTGAACTTGTGTTTCTTTGAACCATACATATGGGACTTTTTTCTGAAGCCTAAGTTAAAATATGTCCTGCTTAAGAATAGTTATACTATCTCTTTTAAATGCCTGAGGACACTGCAAATCCAAGACTCTAATACATTTTTAGGTTGGCATTTTCAAGTGTGAATTCTGGCACAAACTGCTGTGTTGATAGGCTATGGATAACAACTCTCAGGGGCATATGCTTTGTTTCCTTCTTTCATAAAGGCAGAGCTAAGGCATGGAAGTATAGTCACCATTTTTATCTTTAGGGATTTTTTTCAACATCTTTAATTTTACTGTGAAAAAGGTAATATTGGTGGGAAATGTTATAGCTTTATGTTGAAGTCTCTAATACCTCAAGATTTCTCTTCTGTTAAATTTAGCCACCAAAAGTTATAAATGACCCAAGTCAGTCATCAGTTTTAGAATTTTTATTTGTACGTGGGTTTTCTTTTTCTTAGGTTTGTCTTCTAAGAATTTCCTCTACTTTCTTAGAGAGCATCTTGAGGTGCTTTATGATTTCTCTCAGTATCCAACTAGAGTGTAGTAGAAAATTGAAGTTGTCCTATACTAAATTTTTAACCCAAAAGTATTTGAAGCTGTATTCTTCAGTCATACTTCTGATGAGTATAATTATGACTTGTCTAATTTGTAAATCAAGTAATTTTCTGACTTCTTTGGGTGATGCTTCTAAAACAACAGTAGATAATGAAAGTGTTGTAATGGGTCTATTAAGCAATGAGTATGATGAATATATTTTTATAATTTTAAAGAGTCATTCATCTAAATTATTTTAGAAATTTTTTTTTAAAAAATTAGGAATGGAGATGAAATTCGAATAGTCTTGACTATTCTTAACCTTTTATTCTCCTGTGTTGTGTTTTTGTTTATTTTGTTTGTCTGGTAATGAAGTTTAATTTATGTTTTAAAGCACATGGGATCCAATTAGTGTTGGTGCTTTTCCGTTCTGCTAATATTTTCTTTGTAGTCTTAAGTTATCATTGTTAAATTGCCATTTTCTTACATATCAAAAATAATAATTTAACAGAATAACCTAAAGAAATATATACTGGTTAAATCATGTATAAGTTTTGGTTATCTGAAATATTTACAGGTAAAGGCCATAGTCTCTCATAAAATAAAATCAGGAGTTATGAGACTGTAAAATCCTAATTCTCAAAGACAGTACAGTCATGCATTGCATAACAACAGGGATACATTCTAGAACTGCGTCAATAGGTGATTTCGTTCCTGTGTGAACATCACAGAATGTACTTACACAAACCTAGATGTTATATAGCCTGCTACACACCTAGGCTATATGGTACTAATCTTACGGGACCACCAGTGTATATGCAATCCATCGTTGACCTAAATGGTGTTATGCAGTGTGTGAATATATTGTGATATGATACAGACTAAGAATTTTCTATGTTACTACTAATCTGTAGGGGCTGTGGAAAACTAATATTAACAAGAAATAGCATGATATGTATTGATTTGTCTCTGTCTATCCAACTGTAAAATAAGTTGTCTCAAGTGGAATAATCAAGTTTTTATCTAGTGAAAATAGGATATAGTGTTTTTTGTTGTTTTTTTTAACTTTGACTGAGGAGATGGAATACATTGTCTGTCCCTAGAATTATCTCAAATGAAGGCTGAGGCTAATTGAAGTCAATTATGAAAATTTGTAAGTTCCAGGGTGCTTGAAAGGGTGTAAGAGGTAACAGGACAATCTGAATATTTTTTAAGTAAAATGCGAAATTAGAATGGGAGAGTACAATTTTTCATTTTGATTTTGCTGAGTTTGAGGAACCTGTTTGATACGTAGTGTGTATTTGAGGAAGCAGTTTAGATAAACCAGACCAGTTTTTAAAGGAAAACTCCATGCTAAAAATTGTAAATTTGGGAGTTATCAGCATATAAATGTATTGAAGCAGGGTGGCTAGATAATATCACCAAGAACTGATTGGAGCCAGAAAAATCAGGAGAATGAGTGATACTCTGCAAACCAAGAAAAGGGTTTTAAGAATGCAGGATTAGAGGTTGTTAGGTGTTAACTGGTGGGTCAAATGAGAACAAATTACCAACATGTTTATATGCTGATTTGAACCAGTAGTTGTTGGTTGTTTGATGTACCACAGTTTGTTTATCAGTTGACATACTGAATGACATTTGGGTTTCCAGTTTTTGACAGATTTCATAGGGCTAGTATATACATTCCTTTGCAGGTCTTTGTGTGATGTTTTCTTTTCCTTTGGATAAATGCCACGTCATATGCTTAAGTGTGTTTAACTTTATAAGAAATTGCCAAACCATTTTCAAGGGTGGCTTTTTTTTATGTTTTATATTATATTTTCCCATCAGCAGTGTATGGTAGTTCTAGTTGCTCTGCATTCTTTTTACCATACTTGGTATCTGTTATTTTAGTCATTCTGTTTCATTGTGGTTTTAATTTGTATTTCTCACACTACTATTGAAGTTGAACAAGTTTTCATGTGCTTGTGAATAGTGCTGCTGTGAACGTTCCTGTACACGTTTTTGTTTGAACACCATTTTTAAATTTTCTTGAACATGTATCTAGAAATGAAATTATTGGATCATATGGTTATCTATGTTTAACTTGTTAAAGAATCACCAAACTTTTCCACAACACCAATAATGAGTAATAATGAATTAGGGGTCCAATTCCCACATACTCACCAATCCTTGTTATCTTCTGTTTTTGTGGTTGTAGTCCTTATAGTAGCTGTAAAGTGCTCTCTTGTGGATTTGGTTTGCACTTCTCCAATGAGTAATGACATTGAGCATCTTGTCATGTGTTATATTGACCATTTGTGTAAGTTCTTTGGAGAAATATCTGGGTCTTTTGCATATTTTATTTGGGTTCTTTGTCTTTTGTAGTTGATTTTTTTCAAATTATGGTACGTTTTCCATGGTAATAATTTTTAAATGGTACAGTTGTCATTAAGTACATTCAGAATGTTATGTAACCATCACCACCATCCATTTACTGAATTTTTTTTTTTATCGTCTCCAAAATAAGCTTTGTCCCCATTAAATAACCCACTATTCTCCTCTCCCACCAGCCTCTAGTACTTACTATTCTACTTTCGTCTGTGAATTTGACTGCTCTAGATTGTCATATAAATTGAATCATACTCTTCTGTGTGGCTTAGTTCATTTAGTGTAATGTCTTAAGTCTTATCCACATTGTAGCGTATATCAGAATTTTATTACTTTCTAAAGCTGACTAATGTTCTGTTGTATGTATATAGCACATTTTATTAATCTGTTCCTCTGTTGATGGACATTTGGGTTGTTTCCACCTTTTTCACTATTGTGAATAATGCTGTTGTGAACATTGGTGTACATATATCTGAGTTTCTACTTTCGGTTCTTTTGGGCTTAGACTTGAATTGCTGGATTATGTGAAAATTCTTTAACTTTTTGAGAAACCAGCATAAGGTTGCCATAGCATGTCTCCCATTTTACATTCCAGCCAGCAATGCACCAGGTTTCCAGTTTCTCCACATATTGATCAAAACTTGTTATTTTCTGCTTTTGGTCTTTTAGTGGGGTTTTTTTTTTTTTTTTTTAATCCCATTACTCCTTTTTATTTTATTTTTTATTTTTTTAAATTTTTTGTTTAGGGTTTTTTGTTTTGATGACAGCAGTCCTAATGCATGAAGAGTAAAGTAGTATCTCATGTGTTTGGATTTGCATCTCCCTAAGTGACTAGGGACTTTGAACATCTAAGTACTTAGTGCCATCTTTGGAGATATGTCTTAAGAGTCTTATAGTTTTAGCTGTTAGGTGTAGGTCTTTGGTTCATTTGGAGTTAATTTTTGTATATGGTCCAGCCTCCTTCTTTTGTATGTGAATATCCTGTTTTCCCAACACCGTTTATTGAAAAGACCGTTCTTCCCCATTGAGTGATTGATTCATTGAGCATAATGTCTTAAAAGTTTATTCACGTTGTAGCATTTTTCAGAATCAATTGACTGTCTTTGTAAAAAGGCTCAGAAGCAGCCAGAAAAGAAGATGACTTCTGAGATGATAAAAAGCAGCACAATTAAAGTTAAGATGAAAGCTGGTAAAATAGTTCAAACTGTTTCTGTTTCTTGTGCATCTGTGGTACTTGTGTGGGTTAATTTAGTTGTTAATGGAGAATTTATTTCTGGGCTCTCTGTACTTTTCCATTGATCCATAATGTATTCTTATGCAAATACTGCACTGAGTACTGTAGCTTCCTATTTTTTGAAATCAGGAAGTGTGAGACTTGCAACATTGCTCTTTCTCAAGATTTATTTGGCTGCTTGGTGTCTTTGAGATTCCATATAAATTTTAGGATGGATCTTTCTATTTCTGCAGTGTTTTGGGGATTTTGATAGAGATTGCATTGAATCTGTAGAACACTTTGGTAGAATTGACGTCTTAAGTCTTCCAGTTTATGAACACTGTGTCTTTCCATTTATTTATGTTTTAATATTCTTTAGCAACATTTCATAGTTGTTAATACTTGTATACTTTCACCTTCCTGGTTAAGTTTATTCGTAAGTATTTGTTTTGATTCCGTTGTAAATAGAATTGTTTTCTTAATTTTCTTTTTGGGTTGTTCATTGTTAGTGTATAAAAATGCAACTAATTTTTGCATGTTGATTTTGTAGCCTGCAACTTTACCAAGTTTGTTTGTTCTACAGTTTTTGTAGAATATTTAGGGTTCTCTACATACAGATAATGTCATCTGCAAGCAGATGATTTTACTTCTTGCTTTCCAATTTTGATGGCTTTTATTTTTTTCTTGCCTAGTTGTTCTGACTAGAACTTCCAGTTCCGTGTTGAACAGAAATGGTGAAAGGGGGTATCTTTGTCTTGTTCTGGTCTTAGGGGCAAAGCTTTCGATCTTTCAACGTTGAGTATGATATCATCTATGGGTTTTTCATATGTAGTGTTTATCATCCTGAGGAATTTTCTTTCTATTTTCTTCTGTTTGTTTTTTGCAAGATTGGTCCTGAGCTAACATCTGTTGCCAGTCTTCCTCTTTTTGCTGAGGAAGATTGGCCCCGAGCTAACAACTGTGCCCATCTTCCTCTATTTTATATGTAGGATGCCTGCCACAGCATGGCCTGATGCGTGATGTGTTTGGATCCATGCCTGGGATCCAAACTCGAGAACCCAGGGCCACTGAAGTGGAGCACGTGAGCTTAACCACTGTGTCATTGCGCCAGCCCCCCCTGGACTTGATTTTTAAATTTCCGTTTGAGATTGTTTATTGCTAGTGTAAAGAAACACAACTGCATTTTGTGTGATTGTGTTTTCTGAAACTTTATTGAATTTTTTTGTTAGCTCCGTGTTTTTGTGTATAAATTCTTTAGGATATTTCAATGAAGTAGATCATGTGGTCAACAAATATAGTTATACTTCTACCTTTCCTATCCTTATTTATTATTTAAAAATTTTTCTGCCTAATTGCTCTGGCCAGAACTTAGAGAACAGTGTTGAATAGAAGCGTTGAAAGCAGTTACCCTACTGCTGTTCTTGATGTTAGAGAGAAAGCGTTCAGTCTTTCACTATTGAGTGTGATGTTAGCCATGGGTTTTTCAGAAGTGCCTTTATCAGATTAAGAAAGTTCTCTTGTAACCTGAGATTGTTGAGAATGTTTATCATGAAAGGGTGTTGATTATTGTTGAATGCATTTCTGTATCAATTAAGAAAATCGTGTGTTTTCCCCCCTTCTTTCTACTAACATGTGGTGCATTATATTGCTTGATTTTTGTATTTGAACCATCCTGCGTTCCTGGGACAGTTTTCACCTTTTCATGATGTATATAATCCTTTTACTAAGTGACTGGATTTGGTTTGCTAGTATTTTGCTGAAGTATTTTGCATCTATATTTATAATGCATAATGGTTTGTAGTTTTCTTGTGATATCTTTTTCTGGCTTGGGTATCAGGATAATGGTGACGTTGTGAAATAAACTAAGTAAAGGAGTAATAGGGGAACTGGGAAGAAAAAAGATGTGATGTAAGAAAAAAATACAGAATAGCAGAATTAAGTTAAAGCTTCAATTCTTTTGTAGTTTTTAGAAAATTTGAGACAGATTCAGTATAATTCTTGTATAAATGTTTGGTAGAAGTCACCAGTGAAACCATCTAATTCTGAGCATTTCTTTATTCAGAGGTTTAGATTACTGATTGAATCTCTTTACTCGTAATGAATCTTGAGATTATTTATTTCTTGGGTCATTTTTGGGAGGTTGTATATTTCTAGTAATTTGTCCATTTTATCTAGATTATAGATTTTTTCGTGTTCAGTTTTTATAGTTTTCTCTCATATAGTATTCTGTGAGGTCCAGAATGTACCCATTTTCAGTTTTTATTTTAGTCAGTCAACCTTTTCTTTTTCTCTTAGGCTAGTTCTTCTTTGACCCACAGTTTGTAAGGGTGTGTAGTTAATTTTAACATATTTGTAAATTTTCTGTTTTGGTTTTGTCATTGATATCTACTTTGATTTCATTGTGGTGGGAGATTTTATGATGTGAAATTTTGTACAATTTATTTAGACTTGTTTTATGACCTAACATATTTAATCCTGGGGAATGTTCTTTTTGTGCTTGTGAAGAATATGAATTCTCCTATTACTGAATGGAATAGTCTGTTTCCACCTGGTCTCGTTTGTTTATAGTATTCAAGTTCTGTATTTTCTTACTGATCTCTGCTCTGGTTGTTCTGTCTGTTGTAGATATTAATACTGTCAGTCTCCAATTATTATTACAGAACTGTCTGTTTCTCCCTTAAATTCTATCAGTTTTTGCTTCATTCATCTTGGGGCTAGTTTTTAGGTGTGTATGTAATTGTTTTATCTTCTTGATGGATTTACCATTTTTGTCAGTGTATAATGTAATCTTTGTCTTAAATAATTCTTTGTCTTTTCTGATATTGATATAATCCATCTCCTTTGGTTACTGTTTACATGAAATCCTTTTTTCACTTCTTTCCCATTTAACTTGGTTGTCTCTTTGGTATTAAAGTGTGTTGTGAAGAGTGGTTCATCTCTTTTTCTGTTTTCTGTCTATCTCTCTCTTTTAATTAGAGAGTTTAATCTATTTATGTTTAAGATATTTGCTGATAATGAAGAACTTAAATCTGCTATTTTATTTTTTATTCTTACATCAATTTTCTTCCTACTTCCCCCATTAATCCTTTGTTTTGTATTTAATTGACTCTTTTTTTCAGTATATTATTTCCTTTTTGTTTTTTTTTTAAGTTATTTTCTTAATAGTTACTTTGGGGATTACAACTAATATATTACACTAGGTTGAATTAATACCAGCTGTTCAATAATATACAAAAACTTTGTTCCTATGTAGGATCTTCTCGATCCTTTTGTTGTTATTGTGGCAAATTACATTTTTTAAATTGTGTGCCAATTAATATAGATTTATAATTATTTTCTACATTTATGTTTTATATCACAAGGGAAAAAAGAGTTCTAAATCAAAAATATAATAATAGTGGCTTTTACATTTACATATGTACTTATCTCTACCATATTCTTCATATAGCATTCAGTTACTGTCTAGGGATTTGTTAATTTCTGCCTAGATAACTCTCTTAACTATTTCTTGTAGTGTGGATCCACTAGTGACAAACACCCTCGGTTTTTGTCAGGAAATGGCACTTTGTCTTTTATTTTTGAAGGGTAGTTTTATCAATTATAGAATTCTTGATTTATCTTTTTTTTTCTGTTACGGCTTTCAATATATCATTTTGCTGGCTTGTGGTCTCTGTAGTTTCTGATGAGAAATACACTGTTAATCATATTGAGGATACCTTGTAGGAGAGATGTCACTTTTCTCTTGCTCCTTGTAAGATTCTGTGGCTTCCAGCAGTTTGGTTATGATATGTCTCAGTGTGGATCTCTTTATCATTTTTTGGAGCGCATTGGGCTTGTTTGATGTGTAGCTTGATGTCTTTTGTCTGATTTGGGAAGTTTTCAGCCATCATTTTTTTAAATGTTCTTTCTGCTCCTTTCTGTTCTCTCCTTAATAGGACTCCCATTATGTGTATTTGGTTTGCATAATTGTATCCCGTAGCTGTCTTTGGTTCTTTTTTCTTTTTCTTTCTCACTGTGAATAATCTCAGTTGACCTTCCTTCAAGTTTGCTCATATTTAGTTCTGCCTTTTCAAACCTGTTGAACCCCCATAGTGAATTTTTTGCTTCAGTTACGGCACTTTTCAGCTCCGGAATTTCTGTGTGACCTTTTTATACTTTCTTTCTCTTTATTTACACTCTTCTCCTGGTTTCCTGTAGTTTTTTGTCCATGGTTTCCTTTAGCTTTTTGAGCATATTTAAAATAATTAAAATCTTTTTCTAGAAAGTTCAGTGTCTCTCTGCTCTTTCAGTGAGTTTCTCTTTCTCTCTCTCTTTTTTTTAATTGAATGGACCATATTTTCTGGTTTCTTTGCATGCCTCATAATTTTTTGTTGATAACTGGACATTTTGAATATTTTAGTATAGTAACTCTGTAAATCACATTCTCCTCCCTTCGGGGTTTATTGTTGCTGCTTCTTGGGCTTATCTTTGTTTTAAGTGACTTTTCTAAACTATTTTTGAAAGGACTGTATTTTTTATCACTTGGTCTTTGAATACTCTTCCATTCTTTGCAGATTGAGTCTGTGAATGACCTTTCAATACTTAGGTAGGCTATTTATAACTCTTTCTACAATTCTTCACTTCCTACTTGCACAGAGTTGAAGGTCAGCGGGAGGTGAAACTCTAGGGACTCTTTTTCTCAGCTTGTTCCCTCATCTGGGTACCTCTGCCCTTCTATATTCCTTGGAATATATGGAAGCTTTTCAAAACCCTTAATATCCAAAGCATCTCAGTCCCAGCTTTTCCTCCCACGTTTTCTATCATCTCTATTGTTTGGCCCAATTGCTAGTCTTTCCTCTAGGAAGGATTAGTTGGTTCATTTGCCTTTCAGTATTTTTGAGAAATGTCCTTCATAGCTGCTTGCTAACTCAGAGATAGTTCTGAGGTAGGCTAAATAAAAATAAGTCTTTTTTAGTGTGTTCTGAGACAGGTCAAAACACACACTGTTCTTTCAGAGCAAAGTCTCTTTTGTTTCTCTTGGAACCAGGAACCCACATGAACAGTGCAGGCTGCTGTCTTCAGTTTTACCACTGAGATAATGGGGTAGGAGTAGCCCATAGGTGGGCAAGGGTAAGTTAAAATATCATGAAGCTTTTCTACTGTTAGTTGTTTTTTCGTGATTGACTTGTCTTTTGATTGTAGTAAACCTTTTAGTATTATCCAGAGTTCTGAGTTGAGTCTGATAATTTTTGCCAGTTTTTTTGGTGTTTCTATGGAGAGATGGGCTGTTAGAGGTTCCTATTGAGATTTCACTGATGTCCTCCTCTAGTCAACAACATTATTATTTTTTTTTGGCAAGTAAGATTGGCACTGAGCTAATATCTCTGCCGGTCTTTTTCTATTTTGTATATGGGATGCCACCATAGTGTTGCTAGATGAGAGGTCTGTAAGTCTGCACCTGGGATCTGAACCTGCAAAGCCCGGGCAGCTGAAGCGGAGCGTCTAGAGCCAACCACTGTGCCACTGGGTCAGCCCCTGACCAACTATTTTTTGATACTCACAAAAACTGCAGTAATAACTTATTAAAATTAAAAATGCAACAATGAAAAAAAATGAATGAGGGCTGGCCTGGTGGCACAGCGGTTTGGTGTGCACGCTGCGCTGTGGCGGTCTGGGGTTCGCAGGTTCAGATCCTGGGTCCGCGCCAACGCACTGCTTGTTGGGCCCTGCTGTGGCAGCATCCCATATAGGGTGGAAGAAGATGGGCACGGGTGTTAGCCCAGGGCTAATCTTCCTCAGCAAAAAGAGGCAGATTGGCATTGGATGTTAGCTCAGGGCTGGTCTTCCTCACAAAAAAAAAAAAAGATGATGAATGAGATGGTATAAATAGTATAATTAATAATTCAGTAGTTTGGGATTAAGGGAAAACCTGAAATAGTCTATGGAAAATAGTACAATAGTAAGATTTGGGCAAAATTTAGAGCATAACATATTGTTTTGTTTTGTTTGGATCAGAAATACAGAAGCATATAAAAGAAAAATACGATTATGATATTTAGATGATATAAGTTACTTGAGAAATAATATTATGTTGTCTATAAATTTTAATTAAATGCCTAGCAGAATGTCTGGAGCGTAGTAGGTAGCTAATAAATGGGATAAAGTGACTTTAAAAAACATTTACAAAGAATGCTTGTTAGTTTTAGGGGCAGATGAATCTTAATCTGGACTATATATAATTAATATTTTGAGTTACAGTGTTCTCTCTTAACCTAGGAAAAAGGTGTACATTCAGAAATCACACAGGGACCTCCTGAGAGACCATGAATACTAGGTCTTCATTCCCAAAGTAGAGCAAGCAACATGCCCTGAGGACACAGTTGTCTTCTTAGGTGATCCTGGTTCAGTTTGCCTTTCTTCACCCAAGCCTCCTTCATACCCACTGTGGCAAATCTCTGACCTGACAGGAGTATGCAACCAGTGGTTGGAACTTGAACGTGATGCCGGTGCTGGATCAGTCTGTTCTCTGCCACATCAATGCAGACATCTCAGGCATGAAGGTTCCCTGGCTCTATGTGGGCATGGTATTCTCAGCATTTTGTTGGCATATTGAGGATCACTGGAGTTATTCCATTAACTACCTGCACTGGTGAGCAGGGCCGAAATGGCTGGGATGGATATCAAGACTCCCTACGTATGCATGAGTATGTCCAGACTTTACATGTTTCCTCTTTAACTTGAGCAGGGGTGAGCCGAAGACCTGGTATGGGGTACCCTCACTGGCAGCAGAGCATTTGGAGGAGGTGATGAAGAGGCTGACACCCGAGTTGTTTGATAGCCAGCCTGACCTCTTACACCAACTTGTCACCCTCATGAATCCCAACACCCTGATGTCCCATGGTGTCCCAGTGAGTACCTGGAAATAAGATTTAATGCCTACACTAGGGTGGGGAGGGGATGAGGGAGGACTTAATTTTGGAGGAAATAAAGTTATATGCATTTTAATGTGGAAACTAGGTTTAGCATCACATCTCTCTTTCTCTTTCTGTGTTTCTATCAAGCTGTGAACCTATACAGACCACTAGGATATCCTTAAGAGC
Organism: Ceratotherium simum simum; assembly: GCF_057802395.1. NCBI lineage: Eukaryota > Metazoa > Chordata > Mammalia > Perissodactyla > Rhinocerotidae > Ceratotherium > Ceratotherium simum. Next base: position 12,979,745 of record NC_141941.1, read on the forward strand.
AAGAAAAAGGAGAGAGCAGATAATTACTTAACAACATAGAAGTAAAAACCAGGATTCTGGCCTTTTACTCTGCCTTCTGGTCTGGGATTGGTTTTTTGTTAACATTACTAAGAATAAATTCTAATTTTATAAATCCTAAATGGGGGAGTGGTTTCGTATTTGGGTATTTCCAGAATTGATTTATATCAGCCAGTTTTGCAGAAGAGAGTAAGCCAGTAATTTGTAGGAGATAAAGTAGTGCACTGTCTTTTGCAGCGCAGTACACCTTTTCTCATATGATTTTCTATAATATCTGGGTTAACCTCTACACAACTTTTTCATAACGTTTATGTCGATCTCCCTCAGTTTTTCCATCTGCAAAAGTGAACTTGGCATCCTCAAGGCTCCTTTCCAGTTCTGATATTTTATAAGTTGTTACTTGCACTTTTTTCTGTGTTTTCCTAATATCACTGTTGTTTCATAGGAAAAGATAAGCCTCAATATTGATGATAATGAAATCATACAGCTATGTAGTTATACCATTTGTCTTGACTCATGAGTCTTCTTACTGTTGTTTTTTTGCTGCCACATGTACTCAGCACGCACTCCCACCCATATTCAGGACTGCGCATTTCCTCTAGATTATCTAATTTTCTGTTTACAGTTATTGCTAGTATTCTCTTATCCTCCTTTTTATTTCTGTAAGATGAGTAATTGTCCTACTTTCATTCCTAATTTTAATAATTTGATTCTTCTCCCTTTTTGTCATAGTTCAGCTACAGATTTGTCAATTTTGTTATTCATTTCAAGGAACTAGCTTTTAGTTTTGTTGATGCTCTATTGTTTTTCTCTTCTCTATTTCATAAATCTTCTTGGTAAATCAACCCTTTCCTCAGTGTGTAATGTCCTTTATCTCATAATAATTTTTTACTTAAAGTCTATATTGTCTGATAGTATAGCCACTCCAGCTCTCTTTTGATCATTGTTTGCATGGAATATATTTTGCCATTCTTTTACTTTCAGACTATTTGTGTCTTTATAGCTAAATTAATTTTTTATAGACAAGATACAGTTGAATTAAATTATTTATTTGTTCTGCCAATCTTTGCTTTTTTGAGAGTTTAATTTTAAAGTTAATATAGTTACCAATAAGGAAAGATTCCTTCTGCCATTTTATTTGTTTTCTGCGTGTCATATCTTTTTTGTCCCTTAGTTCTTCTATTACTTTCTTTTTGTGATCAGTTGGTTTATTGTAGGGTATGGTTTAATGCCCTTTCCTTCTTTATTGTTTATTTTTAGTTATTTTCTTAATAGTTACTTTGGTGATTACAATTACTATTTTAATTTATAACAGTTTGTTTGGATTAATACCAACTTAGCTTCAATAGTAAGGTTCAAAAAACTTTCTTCCTGGGCCGGCCGTGTGGCGTACTGGTTAAGTGCACGCGCTCTGCTGCTGGCAGCCTGGGTTCGGATCTCAGGCGTGCATCGACGCACCGCTTGTCAGGCTGTGCTGTGGCGGCGTCCCATATAAAGTAGAGGAAGATGGGCATGGATGTTAGCCCAGGGCCAGTCTTCCTCAGCAAAAAGAGAGGAGGATAGGCATGGATGTTAGCTCAGGGCTGATCTTCCTCACAAAAAAAACAAAAAACTTTGTTCCTGTGTAGCTCTCTCTCTCTTTTCCTTTATATTATTATTATCGCAGATTATCTTTATGCATTGTTTGCTGATTAACATACTTTTATAATTGTTGTTTCATGCACTTTTCAGTTATAAAGAACAGAAGAGGCATAAGCAAAAAATACAATACTGATTCTTATATTTGCCTATACGGGTACCTTTACCAGTGTTCTTACTTTCTTTGTATAGTTGCTAGTTATACTCTAGTGTCCTTTCATTTGAGTCTGAAGGATCCCTATAGCATTTCTTACAGTGCATATCTGCTACAAACTCCCTCAGTTTTTGATTCTCTAGAAATGTCTTAATTTCTCCATTTTTTTTCTTTCATCACTTAAAATATGTTATCGCATGCCTTCTGACCTTCCTGATTTCTGATGAGAAGGCTGCTGATAATCTTATTGAAATCTATCATATGATGAATTGCTTCTTTCCTGCTACTCTCAAGATTCTCTGTCTTTAGCTTTTGACAGTTTGATTATATGTGTCTTTTGAGTGTATCCTACTTGGATTGCATTGAGCTTCTTGGATTCATTCTTTCCTAAAATTTGGGAATTATTCAGCTCTTATTTCTTCAAATATGCTTTCTGTCTCTTTGTCTTTCTCCTCGTCTTTTGGGACTCCCATTATACATATATTGGTGCTACTTGATGATGTTCTACAGGTTTTTTAGGCTCTTTTCATTTTTATTCATTTTTTTCCCTCTGCTTCTCAGACTGGATAAACTCAATCAACCTGTTTTACTTTCAGTCTTCTGTTGAAACCATCCACTGAATTTTTTACTTCACTCATACTTTTCAGCTTCACAGTTTCTTTGTGTTTCGTTTTTATAATTTTTATCTTTTCATTGAGATTCTCTATTTGAGGGGGCATCATTCTCTTGTTTTTTTCAGTTCTTTGAACATTATTTCTTTCAGCCCATTTAAGAGAGCTGAATTTCAGTTGTTGTCTATTAAGTACAGCGCCTCAGCTGTCTCAGGGATATTTTCATTTATTAGGTCATACTTTGTTATTTCTTCATGTGCCTCCTAATTTTTTCTTAAAAACTGGACATTTTGAATAATATATTGTGGCAGCTCTAGAAATCAGACTGTATCCCCATGATGCCCTTCCCGTATTTGTTGTTGCTGTTTTTTGTCTTAATAGTTGTTTGTTTAGTGACTTTTCTGAACTAATTCTTTTTGAGGTTAAATTCACATAACACGTAACCGTTTTCCAGTGAACAGTTCAGTGTTTTAGTACATTTACAGTGTTACATTTAGTATCATTTTAGTACATTTACAGTGTTGTGTCAACACCACCTTTATTTAGATCTAAAACATTTTCATCACCCCGAAAAGAAATCATGGACCCATCGAGGCAGTCCCCGTTTACCTCCTCAGCCTTGTCACTTAACTATAGATTTACTTTCTGTTTCTATGGATTTGCCTATTCTGGATATTTCCTATGAATAGGATCTTACAATATGTGGCCTTTTGTGTCTGGCTTCTTTCACTTGGTATAATTTCATCATGGTTCATCACGTTGTAGCATGTGTTTGTGCTTCATTGCTTTTTACGGCTGAATAATGTTTAATTGTTTTTTTATACTGCATTTTGTTTATTCATCTCTTCATGGACATTTAGGTTGTTTCCACCTTTTGGCTATCTTGAATAATGCTGCTATGAATATTTGTGTACAAATAGCTGTTTGAGTCCTTGCTTTCGATTCTCCAGGCTGTATAACCAGAAGTGGAAATGCTGGATCGTATGGTTTTATGTGTAACTTTTTGAGAAACCTCCACACTGTTTTTTATAGTGGTTGTACCAAATTACATTGGCATCAACAGTTACGAAGCTTCCAATTTCCAATTTTTCCACATCCTTGCCGACCTTATTTTTCTTTTTTTAAAATAAATTTTATTATAGCCATTATAGTGGTGAGAAGTAGTATCTCATGTGGTTTTAATGTGCATTTCCCTAGTGACTGATGATGTTGAGCATCTTTTTATGGGCTGAATCTTGTAAACTCTGAATTTTTTTTTCTCTGTTCTGTTAGCATGGTGATCATTTAATGTTAGGAAAGTTTTCCTTAAACCAAAAAGAAAGAGAAAAAAAATACTCTCCCAGTCTTTACAGATTGGCTCTGTTTTGGGACCCTTTTTCAGTGCTTGGTGAAGCTGTTGAAAATTCTCCTTTAGCCCTTACCTCCTGCTTGGGGGGTGGAGCCTGAAAGTCAGCCAAGGTGGGAGCTTAGTGTTTTCTCAGGTCTTTTTGTAGGATGCACATAGCCTTATCAATTCCTGGGAATAAATGGGAGCTTTTCAGGGCTCTTATTCCGCTACATATCTCTTTCTCTCTTTGTCCTGCCTTTTCCTTCCCAGGCATTTTAGAATTTCTGTTGTTTGTCTGGTCTCTTTTCTCTTACCACAAGTGGCTGTTGCTGATACATTTGCGTTTATGTACTTTGAACAAACAGAGCCTGGGAAGCCACTTCTGTTTTGGGGAAAACTCTCAGGCAGGTGAAATAAAAGCAGGTTCTTGAGCCAATCTTTTTTGGAGCCATCAGACAGGTCAAAACACACTACCTCAGTCCTTTGAAAACAGGATTCACGTTATGCTTCCTGGTACCGGTAAGCTGCACCAGGATCTTGGACTAGTGTGTCCAAGGTAGCTGCTGAGATTTGGTGGTGGAGTTGTAGGCAGGGAAGTTATGACACTACAGTGTGCTTTTACCAAAGTGTAGGGAAAAAAAATTTTTTAATGTCCTCCTTATATTTGTAGTTTGTGATTTTATTTTCCCAGCTTAATCATTGTATTAATAGAGGGATAAAATTTTGGAGTTTCTCCATCATCATTTGTGAAGACATCCATTTTCTGACTTTTTAAATTTACATTATTTATTGAAGAAGTTAAAAATCTTCTTCACAAGTTAATGGATCATCCATATTTCTTTCTTGAACTGCACATTGTTTATTTTTTTACTTTTCTCTGAATATCACTTTTAACCTTTACATTCTCGTTTTCTCTTTTAAGGGACATACATGAAGATAGAGCCTATGTCTCTTTCTACTCTTTCCCCACATTTATAACAAGATTGAAAGGCATTCTTATTCTAAAGTTCACATCCCATCGTTAGTCCTGAGCCACACCCCTTTCTCTGTTTTTTTTCAGGTTGTCCGCACAAACCAGTGTGCAGGAGAATTTGTCATCACTTTTCCTCGTGCTTACCACAGTGGCTTTAACCAAGGCTACAATTTTGCTGAGGCTGTCAACTTTTGCACTGCTGACTGGGTAGGTCTGGGATGTGGTGGCCTTGCAGATAGAAAAGCATAAAGAACATGGGTAGGGTCACTGTGGAGAAGCTAAGCACTTTGATCTCCAGATGACCACACAGTCTTGAACTACTTGCAGCTACCTGCTGGACGCCAGTGCATCGAGCACTACCGCCGCCTCCGGCGCTACTGTGTCTTCTCTCATGAGGAGCTCATCTGCAAGATGGCTGCCTTCCCAGAGAAGTTGGACCTGAAGCTGGCTGTGGCTGTGCACAAGGAGATGTTCATTATGGTGCAGGAGGAGCGACGTTTACGAAAGGCCCTGTTGGAGAAGGTGGGTGGTAAGGAGCAGGGCTTAGGGATTCAGTGAAGTAGTCTATGGAAGGGAGACAAAAACAGAAATAGAGTAAGTGCTCCGTGCCTCATCTCGAGGTCATACATTTTGAAGTGGAAAGATAGAGACTGTATGTGTTTATATTTTTTTCTTCCGATTTCTCTACAGCTGTCCTTACAAGGTTGAGCCCACAGCAGGGTTCAGTGTTGGCTGAGGTGGGGTGTTCACAACCCTGCTCCTAGTCTTTACAGTATATGTGGGTTGAACACCCCCAGGGCATCACGGAGGCTGAACGAGAGGCTTTCGAGCTGCTCCCAGATGATGAGCGCCAGTGCATCAAGTGCAAGACCACATGCTTCCTATCTGCCCTGGCCTGCTATGACTGCCCAGATGGCCTTGTCTGCCTTTCCCACATCAATGACCTCTGCAAGTGCTCAAGTAGCCGGCAGTACCTGCGGTGAGCTTGGGGCCTACTTGGAAGACACAGAAAAGGTTCTGGAGCTGGGCTAGATGTGGTTTTCCTTGCACCCTTCTTCCAGGTATCGGTACACCTTGGATGAGCTCCCCGCCATGCTGCATAAGCTGAAGGTTCGGGCCGAGTCCTTTGACACCTGGGCCAACAAAGTGCGAGTGGCTCTGGAGGTGGAGGACGGTCGGAAGCGCAGTAAGTGATGAGAAATGGAAGGACCCGTGGGCAAGCTCTATTTCTTTTTCTTCAGCACTCCCAGCCTTTCTCCTCCAGCTTTTTATAATGCTGCCTACGTCCTGCATCTTTTACTCTCTGTCCAGGCTTTGAAGAGCTAAGGGCCCTGGAGTCTGAGGCCCGTGAGAGGAGGTTTCCTAACAGTGAGCTGCTTCAGCGATTGAAGAACTGCTTGAATGAAGCAGAGGCTTGTGTCTCCCAAGTCCTAGGGCTAGTCCGTGGCCAAGAGGCCAGGTATGTTAGAGAAGAAGGCAAAAAAGGATGGCAATATGTGAAAATGGATAACAAAAATGATAGACCATAAACAAAGAATCCACATAGCAGAAATTAACGTTACCTATGGCCATATTGGTGACCATGTCTTACGTAGATAATCTGTTGTTGAAGAAGCATGGATCCAGCACTGGTTAAGTTATAGTGAGAATGGAGATATAAGACACGAAAACAATGTAATATGAACTATAAATCATTGAAAATAGACAATTTCAAATATGAGGTATTCCGTACTTTCACCATGAATGACAATGGTTATGAGATGCAATAGAAAAATTGCAGTACTGTCCTACTTTTAGCAAATTTCATAAACGTGTTAAGACATCAGAATTTCCACAAAATTTATTCTTGGCTGTGTAGGTAGATAAAATTTTAGACATTGGAAAAAACCCTCAAATTGAATTTATCCATTGTTTTCCAAATGTACATATTATATAAGTCTACATTTCTGATTGAAAAATCAAGTGAATTATTATTTATATACATATGATTTGTAAATTTCAGATAAAAGAAATACAAAAGCTGTTAATCACGTCAGTCATATTTTTTTAAATTTAGAGAATTTTTAAGAAATTTAGTAGTAGTAATGAATTCTATTTTCATAGACAGACTCTTTCCCTTTTCTACTTCAAAAGAAATAAACAGTTTCCCACCTTGACCTGGTGATACTCCTATCAGGTGGCGTGGGTTTTAATACTTATGATCTTAATCTATCTAAAGTTCTCATCTCTTAAACTTTCTGGCCTCTTCAGTTCTTCTTGTAGACTGATGTACCCTAAGAGTACATCCTAGTCCTTGTTACTTGGAACTGTTCTGCTTCTCACATGACGAATGCTCATTTCTTAATCTTATTCTATAGAGTATCCGTTATTATTTTGACCCTTGTATATCATCGCAAAACACTCCTTGCTTCTGAATCATTCCATTCTGTTTTGCTTAAAAATTCTGGTACTTATTTGAATTATAATTAATAGCTTTATTATCTTTAGCCTCACTGTGAAAGTTGCTATTCTTATATCCTGTTGGCTGATTACTTTTATGTGTCCATCGCATTCTTCATTTTGAGCACTGTATATCTAAGTGAATTACTGTAGAAAATAAAAGTTATCTAGGGACCACCTCACATTTTTGTTCTCTCGAAAAGAAATGTTTGTATTTATTTTCGTTCTTCTAACTACTGATACCCACCACAGACGTCATACTATTACATTTCTTCAGAAACTTGGATTCTCTCACTTTGTTATCTTCAGTGTCTTCTTTTGTACAAACAGTTTGTATCAACTGTAAAATGTCCCTAAATCTTATTTTATCTTAACTTATTGATTCAGAGTCCCTGAAGTTAGAAGACAACTTTGGAAGTATTACTGTAACATGGGGGAGAAATAAGAGTGTTGGATTTCTGAGAATGCATTAAGTATGCCTTACCAGGTTCACTGAGTGAGCCCTTTCTGTGTGACTTCTGTAGGATTGAAACCCCACAGCTGACCCTGACTGAGCTTCGGGTCCTTCTTGAGCAGATGGGCAGCCTGCCCTGTGCCATGCATCAGATTGAGGCTGTCAAGGTGAGGAGGGGCCTGGCAAGATTCAGTCCTTTTTAGGAACAGATATAAGGAAGGTCAGATACCACAGAAGGTTGAGAACCTGATTTTTCTAAGTAGCTCCTTATAATATATCTTTCTTGGAAGTTATCGAGATGGGTGGTCCAATACTGTCTGTACTCTAATAGCTTATAGTACAAGCAGATAATCCTGCCAAACAAAAGCAATTAAAGATACTAAACAGAGGGCTACATAAAAGTATAACTCTTGGGATCAGAGGATATGAAGGAGGTGGAGAGATTTTTTTCAAATTTTAGAGTCTCAGGAAGTTTTCTAGAAGGATAAGATGGTATTAAAGTGGGCCTGGAGAAGTAAATTTCAAATAATTAAAGGAGGATCTGTAGTAAATGAAAGACTTTTATTGATCTCAGGCAGATCACGTCTTAGGACGTGGTTGAAGATAAGTATACATAAACATGCCTGTGAGAAAAGATGGAGAACAGGTCAAGGCTAGGTGGTTCAGTATCTAGATGGCTAAGGAATCTATTCTTTATGCTGTATCTCCGCAGGATGTCCTGGAACAGGTGGAGGCCTACCAAGCTGAGGCCCGGGAGGCCTTGGCCTCATTGCCCCCAAGTCTAGGGCTACTGCGGTCCCTGTTGGAGAGGGGGCAGCAGCTGGGTGTGGAGGTGCCTGAAGCCCATCAGCTCCAGCAGCAAGTGGAGCAGGCACGATGGCTAGATGAGGTGAAGCGAGCACTGGCCCCTTCAGCACAAAGAGGCTCCCTAGTCATCATGCAAGGGCTGTTGGTTACAGGCGCCAAGGTAGCTTCCAGTCCTTCTGTGGACAAGGCCCGGGCTGAGCTTCAGGAGCTGCTGACCATTGCAGAACGCTGGGAAGAAAAAGCTCTTTTCTGCCTGGAGGCCAGGTGGGACCCAGCCCTTCCCCATATGTATCCTGAGTCTAGTCCTCAGAATTTGAGGATGATTCTAAGTATCGTTTCAGTGGATGGCCTTGGCACCACACTCCCAGTTTAGGCATGTGGTAAAACCATGAAAGATTGGTTTGATGTTTTATCCAGTCCCATATATGCCCTTTCTGTTTGAAGGCAATAATTGAGGAAATGTTCTTGGGTTGAGTTAGTTCTCAGATTATAGATACCAAACCTGACTTAAAAGAGAGTCACATGTCTGCTTCAGTGTTCAGACAGTTCTTCAGACTTAGGGGATTGTTGCTCACTTATTCTGTTGAACTTTTTGTTGCTTATGCTTTTGGCAAGGAAACCTAGGACAAAAAAAATGTATATATACTTGTAACATTTAAGGATGGATTCCTCTTTTCCCAAACATTTTTAGGCAGAAGCATCCACCAGCTACATTGGAAGCCATAATTCGTGAGGCAGAACACATCCCTGTTCACCTGCCTAAAATCCAGGCACTCAAAGAGGCTCTGACTAAGGCACAGGCTTGGATTGCTGATGTGAATGAGATCCAAGTGAGGACCTTGTTTTCTGCTTTCCTACTGCAGGCTGGAAGAAAGGCAGTTCTACTTTAGACTTTTAAACTCAGTTGGCATGTGCTTGAAAGTGAAGGTGGCAGGTTGGAGAGAGGCCTGAAGGAGCTGAGGATATCAGGATAAGAACAACGAAAGGGAAAGCATTATGTATGGGCCTAGAACTGAGCAGAAATTATCAACATGGAGGGGGTGAGACAAAGCAAACCAGAACAGAATAACTGGCCTTTTAGTGGGTGTTTTTTCCTGAGCTGGTAAATGTAGGAGTTCTGGGAGAAGAGTAGTTGCTGTCCCATTTTTTCCTTCAGAATAGTTTATAGATTTTACTTATGACTATGCATCATGATACTTTGCATTGCTCAGCACAATTGTAGAGTTAATCGTTGTTGACATAATTTAACTGAGGTTTCTCTTGCCCCTGTTTCAGAATGGTGACCACTACCCCTGCTTGGATGACTTGGAGGGCCTGGTAGCTGTGGGTCGAGATCTACCTGTGGGGCTGGAGGAGCTGAGACAGCTAGAGCTGCAGGTACTGACAGCACACTCCTGGAGGGAGAAGGCTTCCAAGACTTTCCTGAAGAAGAATTCATGCTACACACTATTGGAGGTGAGACCTGGGACCCTGACCCACACCCTCTCCTGTCCCTGGCTTGGCTGTTGTGAGATAACGCATAGGGATATGGGTGCTCTGGAGGGGAGGAGAGCAGTTAGGAGGTAGGGGAATCCTGGCCATTCCTTCTCTGTCTGCCTGTCTCAGGTGCTCTGCCCATGTGCAGACGCTGGCTCAAACAGCACCAAGCGCAGCCGGTGGAGGGAGAAGGAGCTGGGATTATACAAATCTGACACAGAGCTGCTGGGACTATCTGCACAAGACCTCAGGGACCCAGGCTCTGTGGTAAGGGGCTTGGGCACGGATGGAAGAACCTGGAGATAATAGTGTCTGAGCTGGGAGACCATGGGGAGACCACTTTCTCCCTGAGCCTCAGTTCTCCTGGTTTGGCAGTGGGATGTTAATGGCACCAGAGAAAGAGAGGGGATAGCCTGGTGACGTACTCTCCCCCTGTCCTGGGCACGGCAGATCGTGGCCTTCAAGGAGGGGGAACAGAAGGAGAAAGAGGGTATCCAGCAGCTACGTCGCACCAACTCTGTCAAGCCCAGTCCACTGGCATCATCGACCCCAGTCTCCTCTGCAACTTCCATCTGTGTGTGTGGTCAGGTGCCGGCCGGGGTGGGAGCTCTGCGGTGTGACCTGTGTCAGGACTGGTTCCACGGGCGATGTGTGTCGGTACCCCGCCTCCTTAGCTCTCCAAGACCTAGTTCTGCCTCATCCCCACTGCTGGCCTGGTGGGAGTGGGACACCAAATTCTTGTGTCCACTGTGCATGCGCTCCCGGCGCCCACGCCTGGAGACCATCCTAGCACTGCTGGTTGCCCTACAGAGACTGCCTGTGCGGCTGCCTGAGGGTGAGGCCCTACAGTGCCTCACCGAGAGGGCCATTGGCTGGCAAGGCCGTGCCAGACAGGCTCTGGCCTCTGAGGATGTGACTGCTCTGTTGGGACAGCTGGCCGAGCTTCGCCAGCGGCTGCAGGCTGAACCCAGGCCCCAGGATCCCCCTACCTACCCTTCAGCTCCTGTCTCTGACCCTCTCAGAGAATGCAGTGGCAAGGATATGCATCAGGTTAGCTGCCCAGCCCGGCTCTTGTCCTTAAATTTCTGTTTCCTAGCTCTAGCCCTATTTAGGCTCCAGCCCTATCCCTGTTCTGTAATAATTAGATTCCTTTGGTCCAGCCTGCCTTTCCTGTTCTGCATCCTCCCCAGATCCCTAGATTGTTCCCTGCTGTCAGCTTGTATCTGCCTTTCTCCTCCAGGAGTTGGAGGGTCCCAAGTTTGGAGCTGAGGGAGGAAGAGTAGGGGCTGGTTCTTCTGTATTCCTTCTTATTCTTAACTCTCCTTGGCAGGTTCAAGGGTTGCTGAAGAATGGAGACAATATGACCAGTCCTGAGAAGGTAGTTCTGGGGCAGGGCTCAGGTAAGAGAGGTAGGTCTAAGTGTGGGTAACCTGTTGATAACCACCAGAATGACCCATGTGGTCCTCAGGTCTGTTGAGGTATTGGGGATAAGACCAGGGACAGCCTGTAACTCTGCCTCCCCCCAACTCCCCAGACCAGGAGCTGCTGTCCTCGTTGTTACCACAGTTGACTGGTCCTGTGTTAGAGCTGCCTGAGGCAACCCGGGCCCCTCTGGAGGAGCTCATGTTGGAGGGAGACCTGCTTGAGGTGACTTTGGATGAGAACCATAGCATTTGGAAGCTGCTGCAGGCTGGGCAGCCTCCAGACCTGGAGCGGATCCGTACACTTCTGGAGGTGAGGAGAGGAGCTTGGGTGGGGCTAGGAAGGGCCAAGCAGGCAGGGAATCCAGGCCTGACCACTGCCCCACAACTCTTTTCTGCTTGTCTATGTGTAATTATAGCTGGAGAAGCCCGAGCATCAAAGAAGTCGGACAAGGGGCCGGGTACTGCAGAAGCGACAGCGGCAGCAGCGCAAAGTACATCAGGATGGAAAGAATGAGGATCTTGTTCAAGAAGAGGTGGAGTCAAAAAAGGCCCGGAGCTCAGGGATTAAGCCTGAGGAGGGCCAAGAAGATGAAGACTTTGAGGAGACAGATCGTGAAAATATATTCCTGATACCCCCTACAGACCATAGCCCCATCCTGAAAGGGAACCCAAACAGCTTACAACAGGATTCAGGTCCTACAACCTCTTTTCCTTCTTTAACCCCTTTGCTACACCTGTCCTATCCTCAGCAGCAAGAGTTGTGACAGCAGCTCAAAAGGTTTTTTTTAATCCCACTGACCTGGGTCCTGGTGGACCTTGTTTCCTGTCTAGTATTTGTCACTTCAGAGTTTTGATATCCTAACTCCTAAAGGAAATGTTTTAAGCTCGAGTCCTAAGGACAAGGACCTGTATGCCATTTCCCAGAAGTCTCTTGTCAGCAACATTACTGGCACTAGTATACAATGAAAGATTTCCTAAGCCAGTTTCATGCTAGACTGGGGCAAATAAAACTTGATAAAGGCAAATGAATGACTTCCTTTTTTTTTCCTCCCATTTGTTCTTCTATTGCATTTTCTTCTTTCCTTATATCTTTAAAGTATTTTGGTGCTTCACGGCTTCTTCCACCTTCATTCTGCCTCCTTTTCATTTCTCACTTTGCCTTACCTTTTAAGAAAAGACATTGTATGAGGTAATTACTTGTTAAGGCCACAAAGAATAGAGCAAAGCAAGAAGTTCTTGGTTCAAGCTGTCATCTATTTTTAATTTGATTCTTTTTGTTAAAAATAAAAGAATAATGGGTGTGTTTTAAAACTATAGATCTGATTTGCACTTCTTGGAATATAGAAGTCAAGGACTAAAGTTGGGAAAGTTAAAAACATAGTTTTAAAATCCATCCTTTTTTTGGTGGAGTTCAGCGAGTGTTCATTTTCATATGAGGTACCATACTTAGCTCAGGGTTCATTCTTTCCTGTATGGATTCCAGTTGTTCCAGCACCATTTACTGAAAAGTTAATTCTCTCTGCCTTGAATCCCTTTATTATTCCTTTGTCAAAAATGTGTTGGTTCTACTTGTGTGTATCTATATCTTGTTCTGTTCCATCGTTGATCTGTATGTCTCTCCCTTCGGCAATACTCCATTGTCTTTGTTACTGTAGCTTTTAGTAAGTGTTAGAATAGAGTAGAGTGATCCCTCCTACTTTCTTCTTTTTCAAATAGTTTTAGCTAGCCTAGTACCAAACTCTCTTTCTATAAGCAGTTGGCTTTGAGTCCTAAATCTGATAAAATTGAGCAAGTTATTATACTTCTCAAATTATACTTCTCATCATTTCTTCTTTCAGATGGTAAATACAATATCTGATATAATACATTTGTTGTAAAAAGTCAGTGAGATCAAGATGTATTTCAAGCAGAACCAGTACAAAATCATTAATCAGTTTAGATTTCCTTTGTCTCTGGGTTATCCTATTACGCAAACAGTATTGTACTTCTCTCAGTCTCTTTCAGTAATCTCTGTCAAATGATGACTCTTTTTCGGTCAGTGCTTTCCCCTCTATTCCTGTTGACCCCAGTCAGTGTTGACCTCACTACTTTTCTGTATAAAATTCTATGCCTGTAATTATTGCCAGACTTTTTGATGTCGTCCGTTTCTCCTCCTCGCTTTTCCACTCTGGCAGGTCATTCTAAAACATGTTACTGAGAATCCTAATCTTAGTCCTTTACCCTAGTTTTAGCTTCTTTTTCTCAAAACAACCATGATGTCTTACTGCAACATAGGAATCAGGTAAAATAAATAGAAAATCATGATGATATGTTATGCTAACTATAAGAAGTATTTCTTAGACATTTTTGTCTTTTTTCCTTCTCTCCTACAGATGTGGCAAAAGGGCCTGTGATTCTCATTGGGCCCTCTGAGAATTTGTGTTAATTGTCCAAGGGAGTATTTTTTAAATACAGCATTTATTCCCTGTATTTTTGTTCCTCAGAGTTTATATGTGCTCTTCACCATTTGAGAATCACTTTGTGACTGAAAGTACTGATGATGTATTGAAAGAATTGAGAGCTTTTGCCTACAGTAATCTCACTAAGTGGTCAGCCACAAGTTAATGACCTCGTCCCCAGGAAGGAGGCAACCCAAAGTCACACAGTTCTGTATCTTTTCGTAGGTTGCCTTTGCTAGTTGTGCTATATTCGTTTTACTTGATGAGCAAGTTTTAACACAATTGAGATCAAACAAAGATGCAGCATTAACTTTTGCATGTAATTGCTGATTTGCCTTGTGATTATAGGTTGAATTAATTAAGAAACATATATCTGCAGCAAACAAATTCTTCAAGCTATTTAATGTTCTGTAACAGTGACTGAGGGTTAATTATTCTGTTTTAGGAAATTTTTAATTTTGGTATCTTGGACTCAAAAAATTGCAATAAAACTTTACCACTGCTAAGCCATCAAATTACTATGTAGAGGACAAGTAGGCTGTTGCGCTTCTGTTTGTGACAAAGATGCGTGAAACTGATGATGTTTAAATTCATGAGAATGTGTAAAGTTCACTATTGACATTGTTGGTACAGCAACATATGATACATGCAAATATTTTCTGCAGAGTGCCTGCAGATGAGAAATACAATGAATAACCATAGCCTTTAAAGACCTATGTTTTCAAGGGCTTTGTAAATTTGTCTATCTTATCCACAGATTTTTATCACCTTTAGTTCTAGAATATCTTGGCAGGTTCTACTTTAGGTTTCCCTGTATTTGTGTTTTCTCAATTACTCTAAAAGTATTCTTATGTATATCTGTTCCATACAGACTATTAATAAAGGCTCATTCTTTAGTTACCACCAACTTGATGGTGGCTTCTCAAAAAAAGCAAAAACAAGTAATAGTGGTAATGTCTGTTACCTTAATATTCAAAGAAATCCACTCGAAATAATTCCCCTTGTTTTAATTGACTGTTGTTTCTCCAAGGGTCCTCAACCTTTGGCTCTTCTCTCTGAAAGGCTAGTTATCTTAAGTTTATTTTCTCTGGACACATTATTTCAACTGCTGCTATCAAACACAATTTAATGAACTCAACAACAGTAAATGCGTTCCTTAACTGGCTATCACATGAGATATTTGAAACTTACTTTGGTCTCACTGTGATATTTGTTATTTTTATGAAGAAATTCTGCTATTCACATTCTATTTTAAATTTTCTACTTTTTCAGACGTTGTTTTCCTATGGGTTGGACATATGAGCGCTTAATCTGGTAATTGTCAACATGTTGTATTCTAATAGGTATTCATGTCATTGCATAATGAACAGCACTTTGCCATCTAATTCAGTAACATGCATTTAGATGTGTGTACCATATCTGAATGCAACATCCACTTTTTGTGAGGGGGTTTGCACTAACTAGTAATAAGCAAAAAGTAAAATGAAGCCTTATAACAATAGGTATGGCACTTGAAATACTATTGAAAGTTACTACTCAGTTACTGTGATTTGTAGTGTGCCAAGCAGCAGTGCAAAAGAATGAGAGCTCCGTACACTAGATTTTAGCTCCTCAGCCCTCCACATGTAAATAAATGGGCATGGCTTTATTCCAGTATAATTTTCTTTCTGACCACAAATTTGAATTTCATGAAATTTTCACATAACGTGAAATATTTTTATTTTTTCCCCAACCATTTAAAAAAGTAAAAATAGCTGACAGGCTGACTGGCTGTGGGCCATAGTTTGTTGATCCCTGGACTAAGAGACCAGTTAAAATAAGTATGTCATTAAATCTGACTAAACTTTGTCTCAAGCATCCAGATTTCTTAAGCCTTTCCACTTTGTGCTCTGGTTGACAAAGTTCTTTTTAAGTAGAACTAAGGGGTTTTTATTTTGTTTTATTATGGGACTTTTCTTTTCACTGTTTTTTCCTTATTAACTAGCCACTGTTTCCCCTGCAGCTTTCTTAGATAGTGATTATTACGTGCAGTTGAAATACGTTTCCTTTCCCTTTCACAGTTCCCTCCCAAATGTAATTTTTGCCTCCTTCCTAAAAATTCCCATGTCTGGTTAGCGTATGCCTTAAAATCTGCCTCTCGCTCCTTCCAATTATACACGTAAGTAAAATCCCAACTCGGTCTCTGCATCCTCGGTCCTGGCCCTTACCACTCTTGGATGTTTTTACTCCATCGTAACTTACCACTGTTTGTTTATCCTACTCATAGGCTAATCACTGTGCCTGTATCCTCCATCCCAGCCCTGACCATTCTAATATGTTTCCTCCATCACGTCCAAGATCACACTGTTTTATAAATAAGCCAAAAATGGTCTTTCTGTTTTGACCCCTGGTTTATTTCTTCACTAAGGTAGCTCCAAATCCATTGGCAACAGAATCAAATTTTTGTATATCTAATTATTTTAAAAATAGCTCAAACAAGCAGAATTTATGCGTTTAGATTTTTCTGATTTGTAAATACTATAAATCTTCACCCAGCCATTTGGAGCTATCTGACCCAGTGAATCCCTGCAGTGTTGCTGAGCAACATCACTCAGACATGCCTTCTCTGGAATTCCTTAGCGTCTGCATGGCAGCCCCTCTGCCTTAATTCTCATGCAGTGAGAATCTTCCCTCCTCATAAAACGCTCTCTAAGTACCACCCAATAAAGTATCTTGTGTGTTACTGCCTGTCATGGTCATATCTTTTTCCTTGTCCAGCCCCCCAAACCCTTCAGTCCCCTACAACCAGCCTGCCAGTGTTACCTCCATCACAGCCCTGATCACTTCTGTGTATCCTCAGTTTCAGCTTGACCAATGAGTCTGCATCTCTTCTTTCACTGCCAATAGCAGTTACATAAATGAGCCAGTATTGGCTCTGTTGTATGATCCCTCTTTATTTCTCGTTGTGTGCTGAGACCTGGCATCTCAAATGTTAGTCAGTGCCAAACTTGTTTTTGTACATTCAGTTATTTTTTTAAAAAGCCAAATAGCAGCTTTTTAACGATGTAGATTTTTCCTTCCTTACATACAATGTCAACTCGGCCTCTGCATCTCCGAACATATCCCTCAAACCTCACCCTGCATCTGTATGGAAAGCCAAGGCCGCCTTATGAGACCTCAAGCTGACATTGCCCCCTAAAGCACAAGTTGAAGTCCTCAGCCCCATAAAGTACATGCAGGAAGCAAAATCCCAGCCTTTTTGTCTGAGTCCAGTCCAAGCACAAGCTTCCTTCAACGGGGAGCTGTTTTCTTCATCAGAGCCTCGATCAGGGGTTGACTTCTTTTCTCCATGCCCAGAGGAGTCCAAGAGCAGGGTTTGGTGAGGTAAGTGGCCTGAGGGGTACTGAGGAAGAGTATTTGGACTGGTTGGCTGCCCTCTGCTGATGCTTGCTACTCCTGGTAAGTGTGTCAAATAGAGCCCTGGAAAGAGAGGTGGGCAGGGACTGGCCTGGGGCACAGGGTTGGAGAGGGCTCCAAGGGATGTGAGCTCAGATCTCTGAGGCCTGTGGCCCTAGTCTTTGAGCATTTCTGAAACCACAGGATTTCAGAAGCCAAGCCTGGTGAGAGTAAATGGGAGACTGCCTGGAACTGGGGATGGCAGATGTCTTTTGTCTCTGGGGTGGGCAGCAGAGTTCTGCTAGGGCTGACTTGCCATATGCCTTCCTGTTAATGTAGCCAGAGGGGAGCAAGGCAGGAGGAGGAGGGCAGCCGGCTCTGCTCAGATAGCCCCTAGTGGGGGGAGTTGGAGGAATGTCAGTGTGGTGGTATGGCCTTGTTGGTTGCGCAGAGCCAAGAGACCAGGAGTGCAGTGTTGGGTGAACGGTCAGGCTAGAGAGGCCTTCAGGAATCCTGCAATTTGTGTTGGTGAGAAGTAGATTCTTCCTTGGAGCTGACAAGCCTGGCATCGAAGCCAGCCTCTTGAGGCCCCCAGAGGAGCCTGTGGATGTTTATGGCCTTACCATCCTAAATGCATCCTATCACTTGTGTCTTTTTATCTGCAAAGCTAAGAAGGATCAGGACACCTAGAAGTTCTGGGTGCTTAAGATTTTGCCTTCTTGCCAGCTGTGGAATCTGCTGCCCGCAGAATGTGGCTCCTTCCAAAACCTTCCTGCTCTGTTTCCCCCTTCCACTACTCTACTGAGGTGTGAGAGACTCTTGCTCCACAGGCAAAGACTCTTTAGTCTTTGTCATCATCCTACACACCAGACTCCAGCAATTCATGCCAGCATTCATGCTTTTAATCAGGGGGTGTTGTCCCCAACTTCCTCCGGCGTAGTCTGTCTCCACATGCCTTAAGCTGCTTTCTCAAGCAATGACTTTCCTGTCCATCACTGGCAGGATTTCTGAGAACAACTCTCTCTTTGCTTCTGGTTCCCCATTATATAAACTGCAGGTGCACTGAAGTCCCCAGGAAAATAGATGGGCCCTCTCCCCATTGATATGCTTGTTGCTGGGGCTCTCAGGAAAGGACAAGTCACTTTCAGTAAGTGCAGGGTCCCCTCGCAAAGAAAAGGAAAACAAAAAAATAAAACAAAACATCCCAGGAGACATTCTTTTGTCCCACACCCAGTTGGCAAGAATCAGATCTGAAAAGACTTCAAGAGATCTTCATTTAAATTCCTGGGCAGAGTCCCAGGGCAATGTCTTCATATTTTGGTGGAGCTCCAATCACAACCACCCATGCCTTGGGAGCCAGCCTTGGAATTTCACCTGAGCCTCTCCCTTAGAAGCTCTCTTCTTTTTCCACCAGGTGCTGCCCATGAGCAGGATCCCGGTCTGGGTTAAGGGTGAGAGCTGGGGAGGCAGGCCAACAGGTTCTGAGGAAGCACGGCTGGTGCTGGACTGGTGGCTGGCATCTGCTAGTGAGTGGGGGAAGGTGGGAGCTGGGCAGGAGGAGAGGCCAGGGCAATGGACTAGCTGTGTGGGATGGATGGACGAGGTACAAACTCCTGAGCTTGCCAGATCTCATGGAATCTTGGAAGCCAAGCAGAGATGACCTGAAAGTCTTGGGATGGGAGAGGGCCGCAACTGGGCGTCTATAGTGCTCTTTACTGTGGGAGGAGTAGCAAGGCACTGTGTGGACTGGCTCACTGTGTGCTTTCCTGCTCCCACTGACAACAGGGTTGTAGGACCGAGAGAGAAGGAACAACATGTAGACTTGCCACCATGGGCAAGGAAATGGTGAGCAGGCAATGCTTTGGTCTGGACACTGCGCTGATGCAGCTGGAAATGGACGTGAAGAGCTGTGCAGCAATGGTTCTAGAGGCTCCAGGCCAGAAAAACCAACTACCATCAGTCGTCTTACATTTTCTGATCTGGAAGCTAAGCCAAGTTGTGTCTGTTTAGTACTTGAATGAGAGTTCACTTGGATACTGTACACCATTGCCTTTGGCAACCTGTCAGTCAACCGTCTCTTTGACTTTTAACGTGGCAACCTCCCCCACCACTGTGAGAATACAGCAAACACCTCTTGCTGCTCTGCCCTCTTGCTCCACAGTCCTGGAACTGTTGCCTTCTCTAGTCCACTGCCGCACAGGCACACAGTATGGTTCTACCCCTTCATCCTCACAACCCCAAATATACTGCACAGTTCCAACTAGGTGTGAGCAAAAAATATCCTAGTACTAGGTCTCTTCTTGCATATTACCTCCCGGTAGTTTACGTGCATGCCCCAAACAGCAAAACAGGAGGGTTTTTTTTTTTTAGAGCTAAGATGTGTTTCCTGGAGGCAGCATATTGTTGGTCTTGTTTTTCAATCCATCCTTCTCTCTGTCCTTTGATTGGAAAATATAATCCATTTACATTTAGAATGATTATTGATATATGAGGGCTTGATACTGCCATTTTATCTCTGGCTTTCTGGTTGCTGTATTTCCATTGTTTCTTTTTCCTTGTATTTCTGTATGCCATTTCAGTTTGGTGGTTTTCTGTGATTTTTTTCCTCCATTTTCTTTTTATTTATAGTTTGTGATTCTGCTCTGAATTTTTGTTTTCTGGTTACCATGAAGTTTGTATAAAAGATCTTCTAGATGAGATAGCCCATTTTCTAATAGCCTGTTATTGCGATTAGCTTATACAAGTTCCATCCCTTTCCTCTTCCCCTTCTTTATTTTTGTTGTTACAAATTATTCTTTTTTGTATAGTGGGTTTTTGACCAAACTGAAGTAGTTATAGTTACTTTTGATGCTTTCTTTCCCTTTTTCTTTTATGTCATAATTAAGTGTTTGCTAACTTGTTTTGATACAGAGCTGCAATTTTCTGATTTTGTCTATCTCCTTGCTCAAAGCTTTGTAAACCTTTGCCTTGTGTTTCAGGTAGAAGGTCTCCCTTCATCATTTCTTATAAGGCAGGTCTAGTGGTGCAGAACTCCCTCAGGTCTAGTTTACCTGGGAAAGCTTTTACTTCTCCATCGTATCTGAAGGATAATATTGCCAGATAGAGTATTCTTGGCTGAAAGTTTTTGTCTTTCAGTATTTTTGAATATATCATTCTATTCTCTCCTACCTGTAAGGTTTCTGCTGATAAATCCACTGGAAGCCTGAGAGGGCTTGCTTAGTGGATTTTCCTCTGTCTTGCTACCCTTAATATTTTTTCTTTGTCATTGACTTTTGGTAGTTTTGATACAATGTACCTTGGAGAAGGTCTTTTTACATGTAGATAATTAGGAGTTCTGCTGGCTTCAGGTACTTGTATATCCAGTTCCTTCCGCAGGTTTGGGAAGTTCTCAACTATTATTTCTTTGAAGAAGCTCCTTACTCCTTTCTCCCACTTTTCTCCCTCTGGGATACCTACAATCCTTATGTTGCTTTTCCTGAGTTGGATATTTTTCAAAGGATTCTTTCATTTTTTAAAATCTTAGTTCTCTCTCCTCCTCCACAGGAACCATTTCTAGGTTTCTATTTTCCAGCCTTCTAATTCTCTCCTCCATAAGGTCTGCTCTATTTTTACTGCTTTCTGCATTTTTTTTTTTTAAATCTCATTGTGTTCTTCATATCCAGAATTTCTATTTGGTTTTTTTAGAGCTTCAATAGCTTTGGTGAAGTATTCCTTCTGTTCATTAATTTCATTCTTGAGGTCATTGAACTGTCTTTCTGGGTTTTCTTGTAAGTTGTTGAGTTTCTTTATGACAGCTATTTTAAATTCTCTGTCATTTAGATTGTAATCTTCTGTGACTTCAGGTTTGGTTTCTGGAGACTTGTCATTTTCTTTCTGCTGTGCAGTATTACTGTAGTTCTTCATGGTGTTTGATGATTTGATCCTCTGTGGGTACATTGGTGGTGCTAATCACCTTTCCTTATTTGGGTATGGCTTTGGGTATTTGGCTCTGGTCACCTGGGTCTTGTGTTCCTCCACAGGCTTTCCAGGGGCTCAGATGCTGTTGTTCCGTACACCACCTTGCTGCTGTTCCCCAGTTGTCTGGGGATGCTGGTTGCACCGCTGCCAGGGGTGATGGGTTTGTGGGTGTTGTTATTGCTGATGGGTGCCCAGGGACCTGGGCACTTGTATACAGCCTCTGCTGCTGGTGGAGCTGGTGTCAGGGGTGTGGCTACTGGGGGCTGGTGCTCCTGCCCTGTCAGCTTGCAGTTGTGCTAGTTGGGCCACTGCCTCAGCCACTGCTCCACTGGTCATCGTGGGGTACGGCTGATGCCCCTCTGCTGCCACTGCCCTGGTGGTGTTTGCATGCACGTGCATATATAAGGCTGCCACTAACTGCTGCCACTGCTCCAGGGGAATTTACACATGCACAAGGCCACCAATGGCCACCACCACTCCTCTGCCAACACCCTTTGTGTTTTCATGTGCACACAGGGCCACTGGCCACTGTTGCCACCTCCCAGGTATTCACAGGAGGTTTGTTCAGGTGCATGGGGCCGGGCTGCCATCACCTTCACTTGCAGTCATGTAGGCTGCTGTATGAAGATATGCACTCTGAGTCACTGTCCCCGAGGGTTAGTGAGGGGACTGCTCCCCTAGTTCCACTGCTTTCTGGTGGTCCAGTTCACTCACCTTCAGATGTATAGCTGCCTGGAGCTCTCAGGCATCCTGTTGTGCTGTGTAGGGACTCCCCCGTTGGTCAATGGATGTCTGTCTGGTTGTAATTTAGAAGGGAAAGACCATGATGCTCCATCATGATGCTGACGTCACTCTCTCTTTAGCATTCTTGTAGGTCTGTATGCTAAAATCATCTATATACTATACTAATCATCACCCTCAGCTTTTGTCTCTCAGTTAGTTTTTTTCTTGTAGTTGATTTCTAGTTTCATACCATTGTGGTCAGAAAAAATGCTTGATATGATTTGAATCTTCTTGAATTTATTCAGACTTGTTTTGTGGTTTAATATGTGATTTATCCTGGAGAATGTTCCATGTGCATTCAAAAAGAATGTGTATTCTGCTCTTTTTGGGTGGAATATTCTGTATATATCTACTAAATCCATTGGGTCTATTGTGTCATTTAAAGCCAATGTTTCCCTATTGATCTTCTGTCTGGATGATCTATCTATTGATATAACTGGAGTGTTAAAATCTCCTGCTATTATTGTTTCACCATTACTCATTTTATGTCTGTTAATAATTGCTTTATGTATTTAGGTGTCCCTTTGTTGGGTACATAGATATTTACAATGTTATATCCTCTTGTTGGATTGTTCCCTTTTTAATGCCCTTCTTGTCTCTTATACTTTTTCTTTTAAAGTCTATTTTGTCTTATATAATTATTGCTACCCCAGATTTCTTTTCATTTACATTTGCATGGAATATCTTTTTCCATCCCTTCACTTTCAGTCTGTGAGTGTCTTTAGATCTGAAGTGTGTCTCTTATTGACAGTGTATGTATGGGTCTTGTTTATTGTCCAATTAGCCACCCTATGTCTTTTGGTGTGAACATTTGGTCCTTTTACATTTAAAGTAATTATTGCTAGGTATGTACTTATTGACATGTTGTTACTTGTTTTCTGGATGTTTTTGTAGTTATTTTGTGTTCTTTTCTTCTCCTCTGGCTCTCTTCCCTTATCATTTGATGACTTTCTTCAGTGTTATGTTTGAGTTCCTTTCTCTTTATTTTTTGGTTTATTATAGGTTTTTGGTTTTTGGTTGTCTTGAGGTTCATATATAATAACCCATGTAAATAGCAATCTGTATTAAGTTGATGGTCACCTAAGTTCAACCTCATACTAAACGCTACACTTTTACTCTACACCTTCTACGTTTTATGTTTTTGACATCATATTTCCCTACTTTGATTTTGTGTATCGCTTACACTTTTGTTGTAGATATAGATGATTTTAGTACTTTTGTCTTTTGATCTTCATACTAACTGTATAGGTGGTTGATCCACTACTTTTACTGTGTATTTGCCTTTATCAGTGATGTTTTTTCTTTGATAATTTTCTTACACCTATTTATAGCCTTTTCTTTTCCACTTAAAGACGTCCCTTTAACATTTCTTGTAAGGCCAGTTTAGTGGCGATAAACTCCTTAGTTTTTGCTTGTCTGGAAAACGCTTTATGTCTCTTTCCATTCTGAATGATAACCTTGCCAGGTAAAGCATTCTTGGCTGTAGGTTTTTTCCTTTTAGGATTTTGAGGTATGTTGTGTCACTCCCTTCTTGCCTGAAGTTTCTGGTGGAAAGTCAGCCGATAGCCTTACATAGTTTCCCTTGCACATAACTTGTTGCTTTTCTCTTGCAGCTTTTAGGATTCTCTCGTTATCTTTAATTCTTGACATTTTAATTATAAGACATCTCGGTATGGGCCTCTTTGGGTTCATCTTGTTTGGTGATCTCTGTGCTTCCTGTACATGGATGTCTGTTTTCTTCCACAGATTAGGGAAATTTTCAGCTATTACTTCTGCAAATAGGTTCACCATCCTTTTATCTCTCTCTTCTCCTTCTGGGATACCTATAATATGGATATTATTGCACTTGATGTTGTCCCAGAGGTCCCTTAGACTGTCCTCATTCTTTTACATTTTTTTCTTTTTTCTGTTCAGCTTGAGTGATTCCTCCACTCGTTTGTCCAGATTGCTGATCCATTCCTTTGTGTCATCTACTCTGCTGTTGATTCTCTCTAGTGAATTTTTTATTCCCATTATTGTATTCTTGACTCTGATTCATTCTTTCTTATATTTTCTAATTCTTTTTTGAAGCCTTCACTGTGTTCATCTGTTCTTCTCCTACGTTAAGTGAGCATCCTTATGACTGTTATTTTGTCATCTTTATCAGGTGGAGTTTATCTATCTGTTTATCTCTGTTTTATTTAGTTCTTTTTCTGGTTATTTGTCCTGTTCTTCTATTTGGAACATATTGCTTTGTCATGTCACTTTGCCTACTTCTCTGTGCTTATTTCTGTGTATTGGGTAGATCAGCTACATCTCCCAGTCTTGGAAATGTGGCCTTTTGCAGAAGATGTCTTATTACGCCCAGCAGCACACACCCCTCTTGTCACCCAAGCCAAATGCTCCATGGGTATCCCATGTGTGGGCTGTATGTGCCCTTTTGTTGTGGCTGGGCTGCTATTGCTGCAGGCCTATGGTTGGCTGCCCTGGCTCCCAGGCTGGCTGGTTGCAAGGCCCAGACATGTGGCTTGTTGACAGGTCTAGCTGTGCATGACTGCTTTGAGCTCACTGGTGGGTGGAGCAGCCCCTGGTGTGGCTGGTTGCCAAACTTGGGGGCATGTAACTTCTGTAGGCCTACTGATGTGGCTGGCTACACTGCACCTGGATGTTGCTAGCTCACTCTTCTGTGGGGCAGGCCTCCAGCTCAGGCAGGTTATGCAGCCCAGGGACATGTAACTGCCTCAGGTGCTCTGTTGGGTGGGGGCAGACCCCTGTGCTAACAGGCTATAGGAAGGTTTCCAATGGGGCCTGCTGGCAGAGCTAGTCAGCATGACTGAACTAGGTCACCAAGATGTCTGTCACTGGTGTCTCAGTCACTGTGGAGTAGGAGTAGCCTCCTCCTGCTTCTCAAGGATGCACTCTGAGCTTAGTAAGTGAGTCTCTAATACCAATGGATTATGAACTTTTCTATTTGGTGTTTTTATCCTGGTTTCCAGGTCAAGGGAGTCTGCATGTGTGCCCTTTAAGAGCATATTTTCCTTTTGATACTGAAACTCTTAATCTCAAGTTTGTCTCACTGAGGCACAATAAACCAATCACTGAGATCCCACTGCTTGGGGATGGAGAAAGGTTTATTCAAATTTGCCAAAATGAAGGCAGGAGGATAGGTACTCTCAAATCTGCCTTAACAACAGAAGAAAGCAGAGGGTCTTTATAGCACTAAGGGGCTTGAGAGGAGTTTTGGAGAAACAAAGGGGATTTCTGTGTTTCTTTCTCTCCAGATAAGCCTTTGGGCAACCAGACTTCTGGGCATCAGCAGCAGCTGTGGGCTGGTTATCTGGTGATTGTAACTTCCTTAAAAGCATTCTCATTCTTCTGCAAAACAAGCTCATAAATCCTTGTGACCCTTGAGTCACCCCTCAGGTTAATTAAGAATACAGTAAATTAACAACCTTATAATGATGCATGGATTAAGTTCTTTTCATCTGTGTCTGTGTTGGGAATGAAGTCAAAGGGTAACCATGTTCTTATCAAATATTTACAGTGACTCTCACATACCCAGCCTCACTTTCCCTGTAGTTTTATAGTTTTCCTGAGTGTATTCCTCACTGGTTTTCAAAGCCAGTTGTTTTGAGGTTTTGTCTCTCTTGTGCTAGATCTAAGGGCTGGGGTACATAAAGCAGAGCTTGACTCCCCTACTCCTCCAGGAAAAGCTCCGTACCTATGAGATTGCTCCCAGCTATGAATCATTGCACCTAGGGAGTGTTTTTTCCCTCAGCAGGACTGTGTTGGTGTCTCTTCTACCCCTCTGTATATTGTCCCTTGTTGTGGAGGTCCTTTTTATCCAGTTTTCAGATCTCTCTCAGACGCAACTGCTCCACAGGTAGATGTAGGTTCGTTGTGTCCATAGGAGGAGGTGAGCTCAGGATCCTACACTACCATCTTCCAAATTCCACCCATTTGTTTTTCAGTGTTTTGGAGATCACCCTGTGTAGGCACTCTTTGACCCTGAAAGAGTCTGGAGTTAGGCACAACAAAGGCTAGACCCTGGTGTTGGTGCTTCAGAGAGATTCCAGGAAGTGCTAAACAAATAAACACATTTCCTTCACAACAAGGTCCACTGTGTTCTCTCCTGAGCCAGGAATATGGGCTATCATCTTCAATATCCTTGCCATATTGGGGAGGGAGGTGGGACAGGGGTAATTTAAAATGCCACAAAACTCTCCTAATATGTTTCAGTGGCTCTTCTTCTAATTCACCATTTGCTTAATTGCTATACACTGACTGTCTTCCAGACTTCTGATAAAACTGATTCTGTCAATTTGCCAGTTTTGGGGGTGTTTTTGTGATGGTCCTTGAAATTCCATGCTTCTCCACTTTAATTGATGTGTTTTGGGGCTTTTTGTTTTCTTTTGAGGTGTTCTTTATACAAATTCTTACTTTATGCTCCAGAACGTAGAAATGAGCTTCCTAGATGTACAAACTAGACACTTTCTCTTTAATATAGCTGTGAACTTCCTGGCTGCATCAGGAATCTTCCTGATACAATCAGGAAGATTGTATATAGTATGCATTCTTGTATATAGTATGAGCTATAGGAATTCATAAACTCGGGCCCTTTTTACCTCGTATGGCTGGGAACTTCCCTTATGTATAATTCATAGCCAACCTCTTTCTAGAATACAGGTATGGGATACTGGCTATATCAACCATGGAGTTCTACCTGGAAATATATGCCCTTCTGCTTGTATATTCCTAGAGCTTCCTGTTTTTGTTATGGTTTTGAGCACTTGTGTGTATTAACATTGACCTATTCCTTCTTGGATGTGGACAGAAGTTTCTTTGCTGTACAAAACTGGAAACCTTCTCTCTGAAAAGGATATGTACTTTCTAATAGTATAAAACTATTATCTAATAGTATAATAGTATAAACCCATTTTTTTGGGAGGGTGGTGCTAACTGCTCTTATGCATAATCCATGGGCTACCTTTTTCTAGAATAAGGGATTACATACTGGATGTAAAAAACCTTGCAATTTTTCTTTGTGGCTATAGATTAGACTTTCTGCTTATATAAACCTGGACTTCCTCTCCTTGTTGTGGTTGTGCACAGTTTGTATAACCAATCTCCTTCTTCTTGGAGATGTAATGACTTACTAACTGTGGAAACACTGTCCCCTTCTCATGGATATTGATGTGGGCTTCCTGGTTCTATAAGCCCTGGCCATTTTATTCTAATATATGGTGTGAGTTCCTTATGTGTAAACTCTGATGTTTCTTGCTCTGGCCTTTATTACTGTGCCTGTGAACTTCCCCGCTTTTTTTTTTTTTAATTGATGTTTTAATGGTTTCTAACATTGTGAAATTTTGGGTTGTAGATTTTTGTTTGTCCATCACCATATATATGACTCCCTTCAACCCTTGTGCCCATCCCCCACCCCCACTGTCCCTGGTAACCACAGCCCAGTTTTCTCTGTCCATGTGTTAGTTTATACTCCACATATGAGTGAGATCATAGTGTTTGTCTTTCTCTTTCTGGCTTATTTCACTTAACATAATACGCTCCAGGCCCATCCATGTTGTTGCAAATGGGACAATTTTCTTTTTTTATGGCTGAGTAGTATTCCATTGTATATATATACCACATTTTCTTAATCCAGTCGTCAGTCGAGGGACACTTAGGTTGCTTCCACTTCTTGTCTATGGTGAATAATGCTTCAGTGAACATAGGGGTGCATAAGCCACTTTGGATTGTTGATTTCAGGGTCATTGGATAGATTCCCAGTAGTGGGATGGCTGGATCATAGGGCATCTCTATTTTTAATTCTTTGAGCAATCTCCATACCGTTTTCCATAGAGGCTGCACCCATTTGCATTCCCACCAGCTGTGTATGAGGGTCCTTGTTTCTCCACATCCTCTCCAACATTTGTTGTTTTTTGTCTTGGTGATTATAGCCATTCTAACAGGCGTGAGGTGGTATCTTAGGGTTGTTTTGATTTGCATTTCCCTGATGATTAGTGATGTTGAGCATCTTTTCATGTGCCTATTGGCCATCTGTATATCTTCCTTGGAGAAGTGTCTGTTCATTTCCTCTGCCCATTTTTTGATCGGGTTGTTTGTTTTGTTGTTGTTCAGTTGTGTGAGTTCTTTATATATTATGGAGATCAACCCCTTGTCAGATGTATGTTTTGCAAATATTCTCTCCCAGCTGGTTGGTTGTCTGTTCATCTTGATTCTGGTTTCATTTGTCTTATAAAAACTCTTTAATCTGATAAAGTCCCACTTGTTTATTTTTTCTTTAGTTTCCCTAGTCTGGGTAGGCATGTCATCCGAAAAGATTCCTTTAAAACCAATGTCAAATAGTGTGTTGCCTATATTCTCTTCTATGAGTTTTATAGTTTCAGGTCTCACCTTCAGGTCTTTGATCCATTTTGAGTTAATTTTTGTGAATGGCGATAGCACATGGTCCACTTTCATTCTTTTGCATGTGGCTGTCCAGTTTTCCCAACACCATTTATTGAAGAGACTTTCCTTTCTCCGTTGCACGTTCTTAGCACCTTTGTCAAAAATTAGCTGTCCGTATATGTGTGGTTTTATTTCTGGGCTTTCAATTCTGTTCTATTGATCTGTGTGTCTGTTTTCGTACCAGTACCATGCTGTTTTGATTACTATTGCTTTGTAGTATGTTTTGAAGTCAGGGATTGTGATGCCTCCTGCTTTGTTCTTTTTTCTTAGGATTTCTTTAGCTATTTGGGGTCTTTTGTTGCCCCGTATAAATTTTAGTATTCTTTTTTCTATTTCTGTGAAGAATGTCATTGGGATTCTGATTGGGATTGCATTGAATCTGTAGATTGCTTTAGGTAATATAGACATTTTAACTATGTTTATTCTTCCAATCCACGTGCATGGGATATCTTTCCATTTCTTTATGTCATCATGGATTTCTTTCAATAATGTCTTGTAGTTCTCATTGTATAGGTCCTTTACCTCCTTGGTAAGATTTATTCCTAGGTATTTTATTCTTTTTGATGCAATTGTAAATGGTAATATCTTTTTGAGCTCTCTTTCTGTTAGTTCATTATTAGCATATAGAAATGCAACTGATTTTTGTAGATTGATTTTGTACCCTGCAACTTTGCTGTAGTTGTTGATTGTTTCTAATAGTGTTCCAACAGATTCTTTAGGGTTTTCTGTATATACAATCATGTCATCTGCAAATAGTGAGAGTTTCACTTCTTCGTTACCTATTTGGATTCCTTTTATTCCTTTTTCTTGTCTAATTGCTCTGGCCAAAGCCTCCAGTACTATGTTGAACAGGAGTGGTGAGAGTGGGCAGCCCTGCCTCATTCCTGTTCTCAGAGGAATGGTTTTCAGTCTTTCCCCATTGAGTATGATGTTGGCTGTGAGTTTGTCATATATGGCCTTTATTATGTTGAGGTACTGTCCTTCTATTCCCATTTTATTGAGAGTTTTTATCATAAATGGATGTTGTATCTTCTCAAATGCCTTCTCTGCGTCTATTGAGATGATCATGTGGTTTTTATTCTTTGTTTTGTTGATGAGATGTATCACGTTGATTGATTTGCGGATGTTGAACCATCCCTGCGTCCCTGGTATAAATCCCACTTGATCATGGTGTATGATCTTTTTAATGTATTGTTGTATTCGGTTTGCCAATATTTTGTTGAGGATTTTTGCATCAATGTTCATCAGCGATATTGGCCTGTAATTTTCTTTCTTTGTATTGTTTTTGTCTGGTTTTGGTATCAGGGTGATGTTGGCCTCGTAGAATGATTTAGGAAGTGTTCCATCTTCCTCTATTTTTTGGAATAGTTTGAGGAGGATGGGTATTAAATCTTCTTTGAATGTTTGGTAAAATTCACTGGAGAAGCCATCTGGTCCTGGACTTTTATTTTTTGGGAGGTTTTTGATTACTATTTCAATCTCTTTACTTGTTATTGGTCTATTCAGATTCTCCATTTCTTCTTGGTTCAATTTTGGGAGGTTGTATAAGTCTAAGAATTTATCCATTTCTTCTAGATTGTCCAATTTGTTGGCATATATTTTCTCATAGTATCTCTTATAATCCTCTGTATTTCCATGGTATCCATTGTAATTTCTCCTCTTTCATTCCTAATTTTATTTACTTGAGCCTTTTCTGTTTTTTTCTTAGTAAGCCTGGCTAAGGGTTTGTCGATTTTGTTTATCTTCTCAAAGAACCAACTCTTTGTTTCATTAATCCTTTCTACTGTTTTTTTGGTCTCAATTTCATTTATTTCTGCTCTGATTTTTATTACTTCTCTCCTTCTGCTGGCTTTGGACTTTGTTTGTTCTTCTTTTTCTAGTTCTGTTAGGTGTAATTTAAGGTTGCCTATTTGGGTTTTTTCTTGTTTGTTAAGGTGGGCTTGTATCCCTATGAGTTTCCCTCTCAGGACTGCTTTTACTGCATCCCATATGCTTTGATATGGCATATTATCATTTTCGTTTGTTTCCAGATAGTTTTTGATTTCTCCTTTAATTTCATCAATGATCCATTGGTTGTTCAGTAGCATGTTGTTTAATCTCCACATTTTTGTCACTTTCCCAGTTTTTTTTTCATGGTTCATTTCCAGTTTCACAGCCTTATGTTCTGAAAAGATGCTTGTTATGATTTCAATCTTCCTAAATTTATTGAGGCTTGCTTTGTTTCCCAACATATGGTCTATCCTAGAGAATGTTCCATGCGCGCTTGAGAAGAATGTGTAGTCAGCTGTTTTTGGATGGAGTGCTCTGTATATGTCTACTAGGTCCATCTCGTCCAGTTTTTCATTTAAGTCTACTATTTCTTTATTGACTTTTTGTCTGGATGATCTATCCATTGTTGTAAGTGGGGTGTTAAGATCCCCTACTATTATTGTGTTGTTGTTGATTTCTCCTTTTAGGTTTGTTAATAGTTGCATTATGTACATTGGTGCTCCTATGTTGGGTGCATATATATTTATAAGTGATATGTCTTCTTGATGGAGTGTCCCTTTTATCATTATATATTTCCCTTCTTCGTCTTTCTTAATCTGTTTTATCTTGAAGTCTACTTTGTCTGATATGAGTATGGCAATACCTGCTTTCTTTTGTTTGCCATTAGCTTGGAGTATTGTCTTCCATCCTTTCACTCTGAGCCTGTGCTTGTCTTTAGTGCTAAGATGTGTTTCCTGAAGGCAGCATATTGTTGGGTCTTGCTTTTTAATCCATCCTACCACTCTGTATCTTTTGATTGGAGAGTTCAATCCATCTACATTTAGGGTAATTATTGATATATGAGGGCTTAATGTTGCTGTTTTGTCACTTATTTTCTGGTTCTTTTTAATTTCCTTTGTTTCTTGTTCCATTTGTTTCGGACTTCTAATTCAGTTTGGTTGTTCTGTCTTATGACTCTTCTAGTTTTCTCTTTGTTTATCACGTGGTTTTGTTTTGATTATTTGTTTAGTGGTTACCTTGATGTTTGGGCAAAAAATCTTGTGTATGAGATAGTCCATTATCTGATGGCCTCCTATTTCCTTATACTAAGTCAATTCAATCACTTTCCTCTTCCCCTTGTAAGTTGTTCTTGTTATACCTTATTCTATCTTGTGTTGTGGCTGTGTGTTTACAGTGATGAGGTTAAATTTATTTTTGGTGAGTTTCTTCCTTTGATCTTTGAATTTAGTATTTAAGTGGTTGCTAACCTATTCCGGTAAAGATCTACTATTTTTCTGAGTTTGTCTACCTACTTTTCTCCTTGCTCCAAACTTTGTGTTCCCTTTCTCTTCTTTTTTTCAGGCCTGAGTGCCTTGTTGAGTATTTCTTGTAGTGGGGGTCTTGTGGCCATGAACTCCCTTAGCTTTTGTTTATCTGGGAGAGTTACTATTTCTCCATCATATTTGAAGGATATTTTTGCTGGAAAGAGTATTCTTGGCTGATAGTTTTTGTCTAAAAATATGGAACACTTCACCAATTTGCGTGTCATCCTTGCGCAGGGGCCATGCTAATCTTCTCTGTATCGTTCCAATTTTAGTATATGTGCTGCCGAAGTGAGCACGAACTTCCCTTTTTTATAATCCCTGGACTCTTCCTTTCTAGAATACAGATGTGAAATACTTGCTATATAAACCCTGGTTTCCATTAACATAGATACGGATATGAATTGTGCCTGTATAAACGCTAGACTTCTTCATCTATAATAACTCTGACCTCTTTCTCTTTGAATGTATATGAGACTTTTCTGGCCAAGGAAATTCTGGCCTTTCCCCCTTAGTTATTGCTATCAACTTACCTTATGCATAATCCCTGGTCGTCTTTTTAAAAATATATAAATGAGAACCTGTTGATTTGTAAGCAGTGTAATCCTTTTTTTAAACTTGTGGGAAAAATAAAGTACAAAATTTAACATTTTAATTTTTTAAAGTGTACAATCAAGTGGCATTTAGTATATTTTTAATCTTCTCAACCATCACCACTTTACAGTTCGAGAAGTCTTCATTATCCCAAATAGAAACCTCATATCCATTAAGTAGTCACTTCTCTTCTGTCATCTTCCCAACCCCTACCAAACATGGGTTCTCTATGGATTTGCCTATTCTAGACATTGCACATAAATGGAATCATACAATATGTAGTACTATGTGTCTGGCTTGTTTTATTAACATAATATTTTCAAGTTTCATATATTTGCAGCATGTATCACTACTTCATTGTGAACAGTGCTTCTGTGAGCATTTGTGTACAATGCAATTCAACAAGATAAACTTAGAATAACCATACATCCAGGAAATTCCACTCATAGGTATATAATCAAAGAATTGAAAGCAGAAGTTAAAACCTAAACTTGTACACAAATGCTCACAGAAGCACGCTAGCTAACAAGACAATGACTCACCTCCCTTTGTTCCTCCCCTAACTCTGATTTCTGTTTCTGTAGCCAGGACCCCCAAAGCGGGTATTTGGGGGAAATTTGATATGCTGGGTATTGGAAGGGGGCTGGTGAGAAAGAAGTAGGGCATGGTTCCATGATATGACATACTGGGTCAGGGGTTTAAAGAAAAGAGATATCCTGAAGTATTCTGGGCGTGGAACTCAGAAGGAGGGGATAGCATTTTTCTAAAAGGAGTAGAGCTTTAAATAGATTTGGTAGAGCCTGTAGTGGAGGTAAGCTTCCAAAGAAGAGTTACAGCTTTGATATTCTGAGAGAATGTCTTGAAATGGGCTGGGACTCAGGGTTCTAGGCAGGAATACTTAGCTGAATGTCTTCATAAAACAGTCAGACTGCCAATAAAATTTTGAGTCTGCTTTAAAAGTGGGCAGCGATTGGGTTGGCTACAAAATGGGTGTTTTAGACACGAGCTGCAGCTTGAGTTTTGGAGGACTACTTCTAGCAGGGACTGGCTAGGGCCAGAGTAATTTGAGAAAAGTAGAGAGAAATGATAGGAATGGTGAATGGTGAGAAGCACAAAGAGACAGGACTACTGGTAACCAGAAAACAGAGTCTTTAGCAATGTGGGACCAGCCCCTCTCCCTTCTTCCTCTGGGGGCCCACTCCTCTATCCTAAGATGGTTGCACACTCAGTGTGAAAGCCCTCTCCCTCTGGCACCTTTTGATGTGAGTGTGATATAAGTAGTGCCTGTCATTTTGTCCAGGGTTGGCACCAATCCTTCATATCCAGATCTCTACCCCTTGCTCTCATATGAATACCATGTGCCGCAGGAAGACAAATGTGAATTATTCTTGCCCTCAAATAAACTCCTCATGCATCTAGTCAGCCAGATCTCCAATTCCTCAGCTCTTTCTGGGGAGGTATAAGGGATCTGAGGACCTGCCTTCCTTTCACCTTCCGGTTGCAACTTTCTGCTGTACACCCCATTCTTTTGCTGCACACATTCTAACCACCTACCCCTCCAACTCAACTTCAAAGTGTTACCCATTGTTTATGACTTCCTATTACCAACTTGTCTTTCCATGGCTTATTTCTAAGCACAAGTTACTAGGGATTCAGAGTGAGTAGCACCTTACTGGGAAGCAAGGCATTTGTAATTTCAGGTATTCCTGCTCGGGACTTAACTGAACACACACATTTTCCACCCTTCAAAAGCCTTGGACTTGGCAACAAGATCATTACTGTTACCATCTATTTCAGCTTCAGTGACACCCTGATCCAACACCAAATGCACACTGTTTTTGGGTGGAGCCACAGGGTTTGCACCATTTGGATGACCTGCACTTAACTCATACCACGGGCACCTTCTTTATGGGATCCATCTTTACATGCAGCATATATTAACGCTTGTCATGAAAACATCACTTAGTCTTTCACTGTTTTTAGTATCAGGGCTAAGGCAGTTTTCCATAGTCTGCCTTCATTTTCATAAAGGTGGTGGGGCTGACAGCAAGAATTTAACTAGAGCCCATTGAGTTAATTTCTCACATTCTAAAGGATCTCCAATACTAATGTTATAGCCCCTTTCCAGGACAGCAAGATGCTACCACGGTGGAAGATGCAAGATTCTCACAAGAGCTTCACCTAAGTTTCCCACAGGACTTTGTCTCAAGGAGGTATCTCCCAGAGGCCAGAGCTCCCTTATAGCCACCAAATGTGCAACAAGACAAAAACTCTGAGGTACTTTACTGTTGTCCCTGAAGGATCTGTAGTTGGCACAATAAACTGAACTGCGGGATCTGTGACTCACCTCAGCTGCTGCCTTTGCTTCTTAAGAAGCATTGTGCACCAACTTTATCATCCCCCAAGCAAACCAGAAACAGCTCCAGTGCTTCCCTTTTTATCTGCATGTAATGTTCACACATCTCATTTCTTTCACAATTATTGATTTCTTCACCGGTGGCCTGAAGTGGATATAGCTTTCTTTTTAACCTGCAGGTTCAAAGTGTTAAAGATTTAAGTGCTAGTTGTTATTGTTGGGCGGACATGAGACTGGTGAACAGATTGGTGTCAATGTCCTTTTCCTTGAAGAGAGATGGAGATCATTAATGAAGGTACTGAATGTATAGCATTTTGTGACCCTACCTCTTACCCTTGACCTATAACTGTATCCCAAATTCCCCCTCCTTATTTGGCAACAGAGTGGAGGAATAGTTCTTGTATAATTGGCCACAGACCTTGTTCAAAATTTCTGCAATTGACTCCCCAGGACTTTAGTCAAATCTTTGTTAACCAATCCACAGGGCCATCCACTCACCTCTATAGAATGCCATGTGTCTGGGAGTATATCCCATCCTCATTCCCAATTTACAAAAAACTATAAAGGATCTGAGAAGTTATCACATATGCACAGTTATGTACTGTAATTGAATACTGAAGAAATCCAAAGAGATCAACATTATAATTAAACTCAAAAGACAAAGACAAAAAAAAAGTGTGGAAGGCAGCAAGAAAGAGTGATTTATCACATGTAAGGGATCTAAATTAAGATAAACAAGGAGAACAGAAGGCATTGCAATGACGTGTTTAATGTGATGAAGGAAAAACAGCTGTTAACCAAAACCTCTATATCTAGCAAAAGTATCCTTCAAAAAGTGAAGAAGAAATTGCTGAGAGAGTTTATAACTAATAGACTAGCCTTACAAGAAATGCTAAAAGGGCCCTTCAGGCTGAAATGAAAGAACACTAGACACTAACTCAAAGCCATATGAAAACGAAGAACACTGGTACAGTAATAAAATAGATAAATATAAAACCAGTATTATTGAATTTTTTATTTGTAACTCATTTTTCCTCTCTATGTATAAAGTACAGGTGTGTAAAACAATAATGATGTTAATGCATACAGAATGTTTAAAGAACATAATTTATGTCAATAATAAAACAAAGGGGGAGGGGTAGAAAAGTATAAGAGCAGAGATTTGGTGTTCTATTGAAAGTATGTTGATATTAAGTGAAATGGATTGTTATAACTTTAAGATGTTAATTGTAATCCCCTGGGTAACCACTAAGGATACAATTCAAGAATGTACAGAGATCTACATATTCATTTCAATCCCTATCAATATTATGATAGCCTTTTTTGCAGAAGTAGAAAAGCTGTTCCTAAAATTCATGTGGAACTGTAGAAACACAATAATCAAAATAACCTTGAAACAGTAAAACAAAGTTAAGTATCTCAAAATTCTCAATTTTGAACTTGCTATAAAGTTATAGTAATGAAAATAGAGCATCACTGGCACAAGGATAGACACATAGATCAATGAAATAGGGTTGAGAGTTCAGAAATAAACTCAAACACACAGGGTCAATTGACTTTTGATGAGACTGCCAAGATCTATTCTATTAGGAAAGAATATTTTTTTTTAACAAATGATGCTGGGACAACTGGACATATACAGGAAAAAATGAAATTGACCCATCCTTCACAACATATACAAAAACTACTTCAAATGGTTCAAAGACCTAAGTATATAAGCTAAAACTGTGAAACTCTTAAAAGAAAACTTATGAGTGAACATTCATGACTTTGAATTTGGCAATAGTTTCTAAGATGTGACACTAAAACCACAAGAAACAAAAGAAAAATAGTTAAATTGGACATGATCAAGTTAAAAAAAAATCCCCAACTTTTGTACATCAAAGGCTGCTGTTGAAAGAGTGAAAAGATAAGCCACAAAAGGGGAGAAAATATTTGCAAATCATGTATCTGATAAGAGCCTAGCTACAAAATATATAACAAACTTCTACAACTCAAAAAAAAAGTACAAACATCCCAGTTTTTTAAAAAAGGAAAAACCCCAATAGACATTTCTCCAGAGAACATATTCCAATGGTCAACAAATACTTGAAACTATACTCATTGTCATTACTCATTAGGCAAATGTAAATCATAATAAGATAGCACTTCACACAAACATATGGAGAAATTGGAGTCCTCATGTATCACTGATGGGAATGTATAATGGCATAGCAGCTGAAGAAAAGTTCAATTATTCCTCAAAGTTTTAAACATAGAATTACAATGTGACCCAGCAATTCTACTTCCAGGTATGTACCTAAAAGACTTTTAAAAGGTGTTCAGACATAAACTTATGCAGGGATTTTATATCACTGTTTACAATAATTAAAAGGTAGAAACAACACAAATGTCTATCAAAGGGTGAATGGATGAAGATATGGTATATCCATAAAATGGAATAGTATTCAGTCATAAAGAAGAAATTAAGCGCCAAGACATACTAAAACACGGATGAACCTCAAAAACATTACACTAAGCAAAAGAAGTTAGACACAAAAGGCTACCTATTGCATGATTCTGTTTCATGAAATTAATAGAATTGTCAAATTCATAGAGCCTGAGAGCAGCTTAGTGGTTTCCAGGGGCTAGGGGTAGGGTGTAATGAATGATTGTTTAATTGGTATAGGATTTCTGTTTTGGGTGTTGTGAAAATTCTGGAACTAGAAAGTGGTGATATTTGCACACATTATGAATGTATTTAATGTCACTGAGTTAAACACCTTCAAATGACTGAAGTGGTAAAATTTATGTTTGGATCCTATAGGTAAATCAAAGCACACACCCTTAAGATCTTGGAAAAAAGCCCTGCCATCCTCTGTGGATAACTACTTTCCCTTTGAGAAACAGTTTTTGGCCTGCTGATGGGCCTTCGTAGAGACTGATTACTTAACTATGGGCCACCAAGAGTTAGGGTTAGGGTAAGGAAGAGTATGTCTGGGATACAGGAAATCCCTTAGTGTGTCTCTTAGTATTAGGATGCCCTGTGGTTAAGGTCGGTGGAAAACCACAACAACTCAATTCAATCAGGCCTTCTAAGGGGCCCTTCAGGAACGAATATTTAGGATACCCCACAAAGTAAAGAACCGTGACCAGCTGAGGTGCATGTTGAGGACAAAGGGAACACAAAATGGGTAATGGAAGAAGGTAGTTATTAATGCCAGCTATGACCAGTTAACTAATTACAGTAATGAGGACTCTAATTGCCATGAGTGTCTCCTCCTCATTTTGTTATGAATGCTTCTGTGTATCTTTCTTTTCTTTCCTCTATCACCTTATGTTATCATAAACATAAGTATTAACTTTACATGATAGTATTTAAGGATTGTTAACTTTAAATCATAATATTTAAGGTACAAGATCTCAAGGAGAAGAGTGAACATTACCAACGGACTTTGCATTCTCTTCTGGGGAAGCAGTT
Source organism: Ceratotherium simum simum (assembly GCF_057802395.1). NCBI lineage: Eukaryota > Metazoa > Chordata > Mammalia > Perissodactyla > Rhinocerotidae > Ceratotherium > Ceratotherium simum. Next base: position 13,017,763 of record NC_141941.1, read on the forward strand.
AGTGCATTTCCAATTGTATGCCCAATAGTTGTAAAATATTAGGTAGAAGAATGACCGTATTATTGTCTTTATTTGGAGATTAAGCATGGTTTAAGGAAATGTGTGTGGGTGCCAAGTTTACATGGTTTGACTATAAGGATTAACTTTATATGTCCATTGGCTAGGCTATTATGCTCTGGTGTTTGCTCAAACACCAGTGTTGGTCAAACACTAGATATTGATGTGAAGATATTTTTAGGATGTGATTATCATTCATGGCAGGGGAGGGCCATGAGGCAGGTGTCAGCCAGGTGGGCCAGCAACAGCTCAGAGAGGTGTCTGTTGGTGTGTGTTGGTCCCGGTGCACCATGTCTGGCTGCCCAGTGCTGTCCACATGCTGAAACTGGAAATGTAAGTCCACCACGTGGAAGCTACACCTGCTGGCCTCAGCACTGCTGTAGAAGTCAGCCCCCATCACATCCTTCAACAGGAGGTCAACCATGGCTAGCTCTTCATAGGGGGAGAGGCAGCACTCATAGATGGTCTTGGCCACTGGCATGGCAGTGTTCCATGTAAGGTGGCAGAACTCAGGCAACACCTGGTCCAGGCACCAAACAGGTGCTCCCTGTTCTCCCAGTAGCTCCTCGAGGAGTCCTGCTGTACCTGGAGAGGTCCCAGAGACAGAAGTCCATGATGAGCACATATGGGGGCATGCTTGCACTTCTGCAGGACTTGCAGGACATACTGGAAACACTGGGACTACACATGTGTAAAGAAGCAGAAGCTACCAAGTGGTAGCTTTTGCACAACTGGTGGAGTTCATAGGCAGTGGACACCCCTGTGCCTGTAGCCTCACCTGCCACCCTCCAGCACCTTGCACTGGAAGCCTTCTCGTTGGCCTTAAGCTGACTAAGCTGACTGGAAGAGAGCAGGCAGTTCTTCTGCAGCAGGAGAACCTGGCCCTTGTACATGGCTGTCTGGACCACTGCCCCCAGACTATCAACAACTTGTGCAGCATTGCAGGTCTTTGCAGGACCACAGGTGCATCTTGGTGGCTAAGTGCATGTCCCAGGAGAAACCAGCAGGAGTGTGGAATGGCTTTGGAAAAAGAGGGTGGCAGTGTCCACATGTGCGCCAGTGGGTGAGTGTCCTATCTGCCCTCTGCAGGCTCCTGGGCAGTGAGGAGAAGGGAAGACACCCTGAATCCTTCATCAGCTGAAGCCTCCCCAGACCCATGAGTGTGACTTCTGACCATGAAGGGGTCTGTGCAGACCAGGCTCCACATGGCAGAGGGGAGGTGCAGAACTCTAGTGGACACCTGCCCCACTCAACCTCAGCTGTGGGGTAAGGGTCATGATTCTGGATGGCTTCCTGCATGCCATTGTTCCCCGTTAGAAATACGTCTCTTTGCTGCTGCTAGCTCCTGCTTTCTGTAGGCCTTCCCACCTTTGGCTGAGAATTTCCTTATTCCCAGATTGGTTCTTCTTCTGAGCCAAGTCTTGTGCTCCAGTTTTAGGGAATGTGCCCATGGAGGAAGAAAACCATTCCATTGGAGACAGTTTAGCCTGTGGACTGACCTATCACAGAGATTTCTGAGCAGTGATAGGCAGAATACTCAGGTCTGTGCAAATACTGAGTGTTCAACTCTATCTCTTTTAACTAAATTTTTTATAGTAACTTCATTGTGGATTCACATTCGTAGGAAATAACACAGACAGATCCATGTGTACCCTTGACCCACTTTCCCCCATGGGTGAAGTCTTGGAAAACTAAAGTGCAGTATAACAACCAGGATGGAGACCTCCATACATAAATACCATACATACATAAATGCCATTTCCTTACCACCAGGAGCCTTCCTGTCGATCTTTTATCTCCACACCATCTCCCTCTCACCTCTTCTTGTAATGCCTGATACCCATTAACCTTTTCCCCATTTCCAAATTTTTCCATTTTGAGAATACTTTATAAATGAAATCAGACAGTATGTAACCTTGCATGATCGGCTTTTTTTCCTTGGCCTCTTTCCTTGGAGATTCATCCAGTGTCTCCACTTTACAAGCCCTGACCACTGGTTTTCTCCATTAGGAAATGAGCTTCTGAGTGGTGTAAATACTTTGTTCCCTTTTTATTGATACTATGGATATACCACTGTTGGTTTAACTACTCACTCATTGAAAGTATCTTGGAGTTCTTCCTGGTTTGGGCCTATCACCGTTCATGCTGTTTTTTGAACGTTCTTCTACATGTTTTTTTTGTAAATCTAGTTTTATTTTTCTAGGATGTACCGAAGACTGTGACCACTGGCTCATACGTGGTTGAAACTTTAGTGCTTTAAGAAACACCCAGACTCTGTTTTCCATAGTGGCTGTCCATTTCACATTGTCACCAACAATGTACGGGTGGCTTTTCTTTCTTTCTTTCTAGAACACGGATGTGAATATCTTGCAAATAAAAACCCTAGAATCCTTCTACATGGATATAAAATTGACCTTCCTTGTTGTATTAACCCTGATATCCTTCCTTAAATGTGGATCTAATATGCATGTATATATATAATGTAGGCCTCCTTCATCTTTAGGTACGGATGTGAACTTCCTAGCCCATTTGCCTTGGTTAGGGTGAGCTTCTTGCTGAATAAAATCTGACTTCTGTCTCTCTATCTTTGATCCTAAATATAAACTTCCTGGTAAAATAAATCATGGTCTTTTTGCCTTTGGAACAGATTTGAATTACTTAGATGTATAAACCCTAGCCTCCTTCTTCTTTGGATATGGATGCCATTTACCCAGCTGCATACAACCTGACATTCCTCAAAATCCTTGTGTAGAAATGTTAACTCCCTGGCTGAATAAATCATTACCCTTTCATGCTTGGATAAGATTGTGATTTTTCTTACTCAGCACTATTAGCCTCATTTTACCACAGAAGAATTTTTTTTTGCTTTATTGATGTATAATTTACAAATAAAATTGTAAAGTATTTAAAGGGTACAACATGATGATTTGGTATGGCATACATAGTGAAAGGATTCCCACCATTTTGTTAATTAACACATTAATTACCTCACCTATTTACCTTTTTTTCTTTTCTTGGCAAGAATATTTAAATTCTACTTTCTTAGTAAATTTCAATTATATAATACAGTGTTATCAATTATAGTCACCATGTTACATATTAGATACTCAGAATTTATCTTACAACTAAAAGTTTTTACAATTTTACCAAACTCTCCCTTTTCCCCCTGCCCCACAAACCTGTAGAAATCACTTTTCTACTCTTTGTTTCTATGAACTCGACTTAAAATTATTATTTCCTGTACGTGATATATGCAGTATTTGTCTTTATCTATCTGGTATATTTCACTTAGCATAATGCACTCCAGGTTCATCCATGTTGTTGTAAATGACGGAATTTTCTTCTTTTTTTAAGGCTGCATAATATTCTATTTTAAATAATATATGCCACATTTTCTTGATCTGCTAATCTGGTGATAGACCCTTATGTTGTATGCATACCTTGGCTAGTGTAACTAATGCTGCAATGAACATGGGAGTATAGACATCTGTTCAAGATAATGGTTTCATTTTCTTCAGATACATAATGAGAAATGAGATTGTTGGATCACATGACAGTTCTATTTTTAACTTTGGGGGGAACCTCCATACTGTTTTCCATAATGGCTGTACCAGTTTAATTCCCACCAACAGAGCACAAGGGTTCCCTTTTCTCCACATCCTCTCCAGCATTAGTTATCTTTTGTTTTCTTGACGATAGCTGTTCTAACAGGCGTGAGGTGATATCTCACTGGGGTTTTAATTTGCATTTCCCTGATGATTAGTGATGCTGAGCACCTTTTCATGTACTTAATGGCCATTTGGATATCTTCTTTGGAAAAATGTCTATTCAGGTCCTCTGCCTATTTTTTAACCATATTGTTTAGGTTTTTTGCTATCTGTTTTTCTAGTTTGTTGAGGTCTAAAATAAGATTTTGTCATTTGAAATCTTTCTTTTTTCCCTAATGTAAACCTTCCTCTTAGAACTCCTTTTCCTGTATCTTGTAAGTTTTGGTATATTGTTTCCATTTTCATTTGTCTCATAATTTTTTTAGTTTCTTTTGATATCTTCTTTGACCTTTTGGTCATTGAAGAGCATGTTGTTTAATCTCCATATATTAGTGAATTTTTCAGTTTTCTTCTCGTAATTGATTTCTAGTTTCATGACACTGTGATGAGAAAAGACACTTGATTAAATCTTCTTAAATTTATTAGGACTAGTTTTGCAGTCTGTCATGTGATCTGTCCTGGAGCATGTCCCGTGTTCACTTGAGAAAAATGTGTATTCTTTTGCTGTTTAATGGAATGTTCTGTAAATGTCTAAGTCCATCTAAACTAATGTGTACTTTAAGTCCAACATTCCCTTATTGATTTTCTGTGTGAATGATCTATCCACTTTTGAAAGTGGGATATGAAATTCCTCTACGATTATTACATTGCTATATTTCTCCCTTCAGACCTATTAATATTTGCTTTATATATTTAGGTGCTCCTGTGTTGGGTGCATAAATATTTTCTAATGTTATATCAATGTTGATGAATTGACCCCTTTATCAGTGTATCAGTCTTTATCTTTGTGATAGCTGTTTTAAAAGTGTTAAAATACATAAAACATAAAATTTACCATCTTGACCATTTTATGTGTATAGCTCAAGGGTATTAAATGCATTCACTGTGTTGTGTACCCATCACCACCAACCATCCCCACAACTCTTTTCATCTTGTAAAATGGAAACTCTGTACCCATTAAACAATAAATCCCTATTCTCCCGTCCTCCCAGGCCCTGGTGCCTACAATTATATTTTCTGTTTTTATGGTTTTCACTAATCTAAGTACCTCATATAAGCGCAATCATACACTACTTTTCTTTAGCTTATTTCACTTAGCAACTTAGCATAATGTCCTCAAGTTTCATCCATCTTGTAGCATATTGCAGAATTTCCTACATTTTTAACGCTGAATAATATTCCATCATACGTATATACTGAATTTTCTTTATCCATTCTTCTGCTGATGGAGACTGTGTTGCTTTCATGTACTAATTATGGTGCATAATGCTGCTATGAATATAGGCCTACAGATATCTCTTCAAGACTCTGCTTTCAATTCCTTGGGTATGTACTCAGAGGGGGAATGGCTGGGTCATATGGTTGTTCTATTTTTAATTTTTTGAGGAAACTCCATATTATTTTCCATGGCACCTGTATCACTTTACATTCCCATCAACAGTGCAGAAGTCCCAATTTCTCCACATCTTCACCAACACTTCTTTTCTGTTTTTTTTTTTATATTAGCCATATTAATGGGTGTGAGGTATATCATTGTAGTTTTGATTTGCGTCTCTCTAATGATTAATGATAGGCAACTTTTCATGTGCTTACTGGCCATTCATATACCTTATTTGAAGAAATGTCTATTCAAGTCCTTTGACCATTTTCGAGTGGGGCTATTTGCTTTTTTGCTGTTGAATTTTAGGAGTTCTCTATACATTCTGGATTTTAATCTCTTACCAGATATATGATTTACAAATATTTCCTCCCATTCTGTAAGTTGACTTTTTACTCTTGGATAGTATGTTTTGATGTACAAAATTTAAAAATTCACGAAGTCCAATTTGACTATTTTTGTTCTATTACCTGTGCCCTCGGTGTCATATCTATGAATTCATTGACAAGTCTAGTGCTGTGAAGCACTTTTCCTATGTTTTCTTCTAAGAATTTTATTGTTTTAGGGCTTATGTTTAAGTCCCTGATCCATTTTGAGATGATGTTTGTATATAGTGTTAGGTAAGGGTCCCACACACACTTTTGCAGGCGGATATACAATTTTCACAGCAATTTTTGTGGAAAAGGCTATCCTTTCTCCGTTGAATAGTCTTGACAATGTTGTCATGGGAGGGTTTATTTCTGGGCTTCTATTTGATTCCATTGGTGTTTATGTCTGTCCTCATGCCAGTACCGCATTGTTTATATTACTTTGTAGTAAAATTTATATTTATATTAGTTTTGTAGTAAATTAGTTTATATTAACTTGGTAGTAAATTTTGAAATCAGGAAATGTGAGTACTCCAGTTTTGTTTTTCGTTGTGTCAGGATTGTTTGGCTATTCAGGGTCTCTTGAGATTCTATATGAATTTTAGGATGAAGTTCTCTATTTCTGCAAAAAATATTATTGGGATTTTATAGGGATTGCACTGACTCTGTAGATTGCTTTGGGTAATATTGACAATTTAACAGTACTAAGTTTTCCAATCCATAAACATAGATGTGTTTCCATTTATTTATGTCTTTTTAAATTTCTTTCAGCAATGTTTTGTAGTTTTTGTTGTACAAGTATTTCACCTCCTTGTGTAATTAATTCCTAAATAATTTATTATTTTTGCAGCTATGGTAAATGGAATTGGTTTTGTAATCCCCTTTTCAGATTATTTCATTCTTTTTGTATAGAAATGCAACTGATTTTCATGTGTTGACTTTGTATTCTGCAACTTTGCTGAATTCATTTATTAGATCTAAAATCTTTTTCTGCGTAGAATCTTTAGGATTTTCTACATATAAGATCATATCATCTGTAAACAAGAATTTTACTTCTTTCTTTCCAATTTGGATGCCTTTTATTTCCTTTTCTTACCTAATTGTTCTCGCTAGAACTTCCATTACTATGTTGAATAAAAGTGGTATAATCGGGCATCCTTACCTTGCTCCTGATCTGAGAGGAAAAGCTTCCTGTCTTCCATCATTGAGTATTACGTTCGCTGTGGATTTTCAAATATGGCTTTTATAATTATAAGGTAGTTTCCTTCTATTATTATTGGGTGAGTGTTTTTACCATGAAAGGGTGTCGCATTTTGTCAAATGCTTTGTCTATATCAGTTGAGATAACCATATGGTTTTTTACTTTCATTTTGTTGAAGTGATGTAATGCATTGATTGATTTTCATATGTTCAACCATCCTTACATTCCAGGGTAAATCCCACTTGGTCATGGTGTACAATACTTTTAAGATGCTGCTGAATTCTGCTTGTTGGTATTTTGTTGAGGGTATTGCATCAATGTTCATAAGGGATATCGGTCTGTAGTTTTCTTTTTCGTAGTGTCTTTATCTGGTTTTGTTACTAGTGTAATGCTGGCCTCACAGAATGATTCGGAAGTTTTTCTTCCTCTTCAATCTTTTGGAAAAGTTCAATAACAATTGGTGTTAGCTCATTGATATTTTGTAGAATTCACCAGTGAAGCCATCAGGCCCAGGGTTTTTCTTTGCTGGGAGATTATTGACAATTTCTCACTAGTTTTAAATCTGTTCAGATTTTCTGTTTCTTTGTGATTTAGTCTTGGTAAGTTTTCTTTTTACTTTATTCAAATTTATTTCTAGAATTTGTCCATTTCATCTAGGTTATCGAATTTTTGGCATATAATTGTTCATAGTATTCTCCTATAATCCTTTTTATTTCTGTAGGATTGATAGTAGTGACCCTACTTTCATTTCTGATTTTAGTAATTTGAGCCCTCTATGTTTTTTTCTTAATACATCTAGCTAAATATTTATAATTTTGTTGATCATTTCAAAGAAACAACTTTTTGTTTCATTGCTTTTCTCTACTGTTTTTGTATTTTCTGTTTCATTTATCTCTGGCTAATCTTTATTACTTCCTTCTTTCTGCTAGCTTTGAGATTAGTTCTTTTTTGTTGTTGTTCTTTAAGTTGTAAAATCAGGTTGTTAATTTGAACTCTTTCTTGTTTATTAATACAAGCAGTAATATCTATAATTTTCCCTCTTAGCACTGCTTTCTCTGAGTCCAATGAGTTCTAGTATGTTGTACTTTTTTTTCATTTATCTCTGAGTATTTTCTAATTTCCATTGTGATTTCCTCTTTGATTGATTGGTTGTTTAAAAGTGTGTTATTTAATTTTCTCATGTATTTATGTTATTGATTTCTAACTTCATCCTGTTGTCAGAGAAGATATTTTATGTAATACCTATCTTTTAAAATCTATTGATAGTTAATTTGTGGCCTAACATATGGTCTATCCTAGACAATATCCCATTTGTACTTGAGAAGAATGTGTGTGTAGTGATGTTGTGTAGAGTGTTTTGTATATGTCTGTTAGATTTAGTTGGTTTATTGTGCTAAGTTGCCTATTTTCTTTTTCTTAAAAATTTTTTGTTTATTGCAGTAACATTGGTTTATAAAATTGTATAAATTTCAGGTGTACATCATTATACTTCTATTTCTGCATAGATTACATCATGTTCACCTCCCAAATACTAACTACAACCCATCACCACACACATGTGCCGAATTAACCCTTCCGCCCTCCTCCCTCCCCCCTTCCCCTCTGGTAACCACCAATCCAATCTCTGTCCCTATGTATTTGTTTATTGTTGTTATTAACTACTACTTAATGAAGGAAATCATACGGTATTTGACCTTCTCCCTCTGACTTATTTCACTCTGCATAATACCCTCAATGTCCATCCATGTTGTCACAAATGGCTGGATTTCATCGTTTCTTATGGCTGAGTAGTATTCCATTCTGTATATATACCACATCTTCTTTATCCATTCGTTCCTTGATGGGCACTTAGGTTGCTTCCAAGTCTTGGCTATTGTGAATAATGCTGCAATGAAGACAGGGGTGCATGTACCTTTACAAATTGGTGTTTTCAAGTTCTTTGGATAAATACCCAGCAGTGGAATACCTGGATCATATGGTAGTTCTATCCTTGATTTTTTGAGGAATCTCCATACTGTTTTCCATAGTGACGGCACCAGTTTGCATTCCCACCAGCAGTGTATGAGAGTTCCCTTCTTTCTACATCCTCTCCAACACATGTTGTTTCCTGTCTTGTTAATGATAGCCATTCTGATGGGCGTGAGGTGATATCTCATTGTAGTTTTGATTTGCATTTCCCTGATAGTTAATGATTTTGAACATATTTGCATGTGTCTGTTGGCCATCTGTATATCTTCTTTGGAGAAATGTCTGTTCAGATCTTTTTCCCATTTTTTAATTGGGTTGTTAATTTTTTTGTTGTTGAGATGCATGTGTTATTTATATATTTTGGAGATTAACCCCTTATCAGATATATGGTTTGCAAATATCTTCTCCCAATTGTTAGGTTGTCTTTTCATTTTGTTGATGGTTTCCTTTGCTGTGCGGAAGCTTTTTAGTTAGATGTAGTCCCATTTGTTTATTTTTTCTATTGTTTCTCTTGCCCAGTCAGACATGGTGCTTGAAAAGATGTTGCTAAGACCGATGTCGAAGAGCGTACTGCCTATGTTTTCTTCTAGAAGTTTCACAGTTTCAGGTCTTACATTCAAGTCTTTAATCCATTTGGAGTTAAGTTTTGTGTATGGTGTAAGGTAAGGGTCTACTTTCATTTTTTTGCATGTGGCTATCCAGTTTTCCCAACACCATTTGTTGAAGAGACTTTCTTTTCTCCATTGTATGTTCTTGAATCCTTTGTCAAAGATTAGCTGTCGTTAGATGTATGGATTTATTTCTGGGCTTTTGATTCTGTTCCATTGATCTCTGTGTCTGTTTTTGTGCCAGTACCGTGCTGTTTTGGTTACTATAGCTTTGTAGTATATTTTGAAATCAGGGAGTGTGATACCTCCAGCTTTGTTCTTTTTTCTCAGGATTCCTTTACCTATTCGGGGTCTTTTGTTGTTCCATATAAATTTTAGGAGTCTTTGTTCCATTTCTGTGAAAAATGTTGTTGGAACTTTGATAGGGATTGCATTGAATCTATAGATGGCTTTAGGAAGTATGGACATCTTAACTACGTTAATTCTTCCAATACAAGAGCACGGAATATCTTTTCATTTCTTTGTGTCTACTTCAATTTCTTTCAGCAATGTTTTATAGTTTTCGGTGTACACATCTTTCACCTCTTAGGTTAAGTTTATTCCTAGGTCTTTTATTCTTTTTGTTGCAATTGTAAATGGGATGATATTCTTAATTTCTCTTTCTGCTACTTTGTTGTTAGTGAATAGAAATGGAACTGATTTTTGTATGTTGATTTTGCATCATGCAACTTTACCATATTCGTTTATTACTTCTAAACGTTTTCTGGTGGATTCTTTAGGTTTTTCTATATATAAAATCATGTCATCTGCAAATAATGAGAGTTTCACTTCTTCCTTTCCAATTTGGATCCTTTTTATTTCTTTCTCTTGCCTGATTGCTCTGGCTAGGACTTCCAGTACTATGTTAAATAGGAGTGGTGGCAGTGGGCATCCTTGTCGGGTTCTGTTCTTGGAGGGATAGGTTTCAATTTTTCACCATTGAGAATGATATTAGCTGTGGGTTTGTCATATATGGCCTTTATTATGTTGAGGTACTTTCCTTCTATATCCATTTTATTCAGAGTTTCTATCATAAATGGATGCTGTATCTTGTCAAATGCTTTCTCTGCATCTATTGAGATGATCATGTGATTTTTATTCTACATTTTATTAATGTGGTGTATTACGTTGATTGATTTGCGAATGTTGAACCATCCCTGCATAGCTGGAATAAATCCCACTTGATCATGGTGTATAATTATTTTTAACGTGTTCTTGTATGTGATTTGCTAGTATTTTGTTGAGGATTTTTTCATCGATGTTCATCAGTGATATTGGCCTGTAGTTTTCTTTTTTTGTGTTGTCCTTGTCTGGTTTTGGTATCAGGGTAATGTCAGCTTCGTAGAATGAGTTAGGGAGCTTCCCCCCCTCCTCAATTTTTTGAAGAGTTTGAGAAGGATAGGTATTAAGTCTTCTTTGAATGTTTGGTAGAATTCACCAGGGAAGCAGTCTGGTCCTGGACTTTTATTTTTGGGGAGGTTTTTTTTTTTTTTTTTTTTTAAAGATTTTATTTATTTAGTTATTTTTCCCCCAAAGCCCCAGCAGATAGTTGTATGTCGTAGTTGCACATCCTTCTAGTTGCTGTATGTGGGACGCGGCCTCAGCATGGCCGGAGAAGCGGTGCGTCGGTGCGCGCCCGGGATCCGAACCCGTGCCTCCAGCAGCGGAGCGCGCGCACTTAACCGCTAAGCCACGGGGCTGGCCCTTGGGGAGGTTTTTGATTACTGTTTCGATCTCCTTACTGGGGATTGGTCTATTCAAATTCTCTACTTCTTCTTGATCCAGTTTTGGAAGGTTGTATGATTCTAAGAATTTATCCATTTCTTCCAGATTGTCAAATTGGTTGGCAGATAGCTTTTCATAGTACTCTCTTATAATCTTTTGTATTTCTGAGGTGTCTGTTGTAATTTCTCTTCTTTCATTTCTGATTTTACTTATTGGTGCCTTCTCTCTTTTTTTCTTGGTGAGTCTAGCTAAAGGTTTGTCAATTTTGTTTATCTTTTCAAAGAACCAGCTCTTGGTTTTATTAATTTTTTCTATTGTTTTTTGGGTCTCTATTTCATTTATTTCTGCTCTGGTTTTTATTATTTCCCTTCTTCTACTGATTTTGGGTCTTTGTTTTTTCTTCTTTTTCCAATTCCTTTAGGTGCATTGTTAGATTGTTTATTTGAGATTTTTCTTGTTTGTTGAGATAGGCCCGTATTGCTATAAACTTCCCTCTTAGAACCGCTTTTGCTGTATCCCATAAATTCTGGCATGTCGTATTTTCATTTTCATTTGTCTCTAGGTGTTTTTTTATTTCCTCTTTGATTTCTTCGTTGACCCAGTCATTGTTCAGTAGCATTTTCTTTAATCTCCATGTATTTGTGGCTTTTCTGATTTTCTTCCTATAGCTGATTTCTAGTTTCATACTGTTTTGGTCAGAAAAGATGCTTGGTATTATTTCAATCTTCTTAAATTTATGGAGACTTGTTTTGTGGCCTAATATGTGATCAATCCTGGAGAATGTTCCATGTGCATTTGAAAAGAACATGTATTCTTTGGTTTTTGGATGGAATGCTCTGTATATGTAAATCGGTGCTCTAGTGGGTGGGGGAGGCCCTGGGCTACCAGGCCCCAATGAGAACTCCAATGGTGTCTGTGTCAGCATGCCCACACCAGGCCACATCAATGGCCGCTGCCAATGTCCCAGTCCCTGGAGAGGTCTCACCTCTCACCGAGATGCACTCAGGGCCTATCAGGTGAGTCTCTTTTCACCAAAGCACTGTGCACCTTTCTTTCTAGTGATTTTAGGTTGCTTTCTGAAACAGGTGAGTTTGCACGTGGGCCCTTTAAGAGCCGGTTTTAATTTCTTTGTAAACCAGGTTTTCTGGGGGTACTCCCCAATGTTTTATTAGCAGGCAAAGTCAGATATTATGGCACTTGTCTCAATTGCGCTGGGTCCACAAAATGCCCACAGCAGGGGCGCTCCCCGGCTCAGGGCCCTGCTCCTCCAGGGAGGGCTGCGTACCTGTGGGCTGCTCCTGGGCAGTCATGAGGTGCTGCACGTTGTGAAGGCAGTGTTTTTCCTCTCCAGAAGGGAGTTTCTGCCTCTTCCACCTCAATTAGGATTGTCGTTTGTTGCAGGAGTTCCTCTTATCCAGTTTTTAGTTCTGTCTCAGGGGTAATTTTTCCACAAGTAGTTGTAAATTGGCTGTGTCCGCAGGAGAAGGTGAGTTCAGACTCTGCTTACACCGCCATCTTGACTTCTGTCTCTAAATTCCCTCTTTTCTTATTATCCTCTGTCTGGTTGTTCTGTCCATTATTGTGAGTCAGGTATTGAAGTCTTCAAATGTTATGTAAAATTGTCTATTTCTCCCCTCAATTCTTTCAGTTTGTCTTCATATATTTTGATGGTCTTCATATATATTAGATATGTAAATGTTTATAATTATTATATCTTCCTGCTGTATTAAAAATGTTGTGAATAAATAACATCCTTTGTGGTAAACTACTTTGATTCAACATCTATTTTGTCTGACATTAGTGTAGCCCCCCCTACTCTCTTTGGGTTATTATTTGCATGGAATGTGTTTTTCCATCCTTTCACTTTCAAATTGATTATTTGGATCTCTTGTAGACAGCCTATAGATGGATCACGTGTTTTTATCCATTTTGCCAATCTTTGTCTTTTGATTGGAGAGTTTAATCCATTTACATGTAAAATAGTTACTGATGAGGAGATACTTCCTTCTGTCATTGTGTTATTTATTTTGTATATGCCCCACAGCCGTTTTCTTCCCTCATTGTCTGTGGTCCCATTTTCTTCTGTGTTTAATTGATATTTTTGGCAGTGAAATAATTTCGTTTCTTCTTAATTTCCTTTTGTGTATATTCTAGAGCTATCTTTTTCTGTGTGGTTACAGTGGGAATTAAACGTAACATCCTAAAATTAGAACATTTCAATTTGAATTTATAGCAGCTTAACTTCAGTAACATACAAAAACTCTACTCCCTTGTGGCTCATTCCCTACTGCTTTCAGTTGCTGATGTCACAAAATTAGATCTTTATACATCGTGTGCCCAAGAACATAAACTAGTAATCCTTGTAAATGCTTTAGTCTCCTAAATTATGTAGAAAACAAGATTTGGAGTTAAAGACAAAAGTTACAGCAGTACTAGATTTTAATCTAATAATTGGTTTTTTCCTTTCATTTCACCTTTCTGAACTCACTTGAGCATTTCTTGCAGGGTAGATCTAGTGGCCACAAATTCCCTCAGGTTTTTATTTGGGATTCCTCACCCAGGTATTGAACCTGTCCCACCAAAGTGGAGTGTGCTGAACTTAATCACTAGGCCACTGGGTCTGGCCTGTCTCTCTTTCTCTCTTTTTTTTTTGTGAGGAAGATCAGCCCTGAGCTAACATCTGCCAATCCTCCTCCTTTTGCTGAGGAAGACTGGTCCTGGGCTAACATCTGTGCCCATCTTCCTCTACTTTATATGGGACACCGCTACAGCATGGCTTGACAAGCGGTGTGTCGGTGTGCACCCGGGATCCGAACTGGTGAACCCCAGGCCACCGCAGCGGAGCGTGCGCACTTAATTGCTTGCACCACCGGGCCGGCCCCTGTCTCTCTCTTTTAAAGGATGACTTTCCAAATATAGCATTCTTTGTTGGCAGTTTTCTTTTTAATTTATCACTCTAGGTGTATCAGCTCACTGTCTTCTGTTCGTAGTTTCAATGAGGAATCTGCTGATAATCTTACAGAGGATCCCTCATATGTGATAATTCACTTCTCTCTTGCTGCTTTCAAGATTCTTTTTGTCTATGTCTTTTGAAAGTTTGGTTGTAATATGTCTTGGTCTGGGTCTCTGAGTTCACGTTACATGGAATTTGTTGAGTTTTTCCAATGTTTATATTCTTGTTTTTCATTAAATTTGGGAAGTTTTCAGCCATCATTTCTTAAACTATTCCCTCTGACCCTTTCTCTTCTCCTTCTTGGACACCTATGTTATATATGTTGGTCCTTTTGATAGTGTCCCACAGGTCCCTTCGGCTCTGTTTTCTTTTCTTCAATCATTTTTCTTTTTGTTTCTCAGCTCCAATAACTTTCATTGCCCTATCTTCAGGTTCACTAGCTCTTCTGCCTATTCAAATCTGCCTTTGAATCTCTCTAGTGAATTTTCTATTTCAAGTATTGTACTTTGCTGCTCCAGAATTTCATTTTGTTTCCTTTTTTTTTCTTTTTAATAGTATATATATATATTTTATTGATGTTTTAATGGTTTCTAACATTGTCAAATTTTGGGTTGTACATTTTTGTTTGTCCATCACCATGTATATGACTCCCTTCACCCCTTGTGCCCACCCCCCACCCCCACTGCCCCTGGTAACCACAGTCCAGTTTTCTCTGTCCATGTGTTTCCCACACACATCATTTTCTTCACTTTCTGCACATCTTCTTTTAGTTCTTTGAGCATCCTTAGGAGAGGGGTTTAAAGTCTGTGTCTAATATATCTGACATCAAATCTATTTAAGGGGCAGATTCAGCTGAGTTATTTTTTTTTCCCTTGAATTGGCCCCACTTCCCTGGTTCTTTGTATGCCTTGTGATTTTTTTGTTCAACACTGGACATTTGAATCTATCAATGTACTAACTCTGGAAATCAGAGTGTCCTCCTTCCCAAGGGTTTTGTTATTGTGTTTTGTTTTTTAGATTATTGTATGCTGTCTCTGTACTGAGAGGGTCTACCTGAGGTATAAACTTAATGTTTTCTTATGTCTTTTCTGAGCCTTTCCTTGGACATGCATAGTCACTTTCTATTTTTCCCCATATGTGCAGTGGTTTTTGAATGTTGTAGTCCCTAATGTCTGGCTCCTGAAAGGAGAAAAGAGAAAAATGAAGTGTAGGGGAAAGAGGAGACTTGCCCCTTAAAGGTCACTTCAGCTCAAGGGGAGGTACTTGTAACAATGGGAGGAAGTGCAACAACAATGGCTGCCAGCATCTTTACATGTCTGTGATCAGGAGGAGAAATCAGCAATCAAAGTGCAGACCCTCAACATTTGGAAGACACAGTCTTTTTACTCATCCTAGCTCCCACAGGCTGTGTGCAAGCTGCTCTAAGGAACGTGTGCACAGCTGTCTGCCCTGTTGGTTGGGGTAGGGGACCAGAAGCTGCTACTTTGCTAAGATAAAAAATTAATAACAAGTAACCACAATATACCACACAGGGCTTCTCCTGGAAGTTTCAAGGCTTCAACAGAATTCAGAGATCCAAAATAGTTAAATCAGACAGATTCTGCTAGTGTAATTGTAGTCTAGTAAGGAGACAGATTCCTGGCGTTTCCCACTATGTTATTCCCCAGAATCCTCAGCTTAAATACTGTTTTGTTTGATATAAGTATAGTTTCCCTTGCTTTCTTCCCTTACTTTTTCTTTTGATTTCCATTTTTATGGATTAGACTTTTTATCTCTTGATTTTGAGCCTATGTGTGTCCTTAAAGCTAAAATGAGTCTCTAGTAGGTAGCAGATAGGTTGGTTTAATTTTTATCCATTCAGCTACAATATACCTTTCATTGGACAATTCAGTCCATTTATATTTAAATTATGTATTGATAGGTGTATAACTACCACTGCCATTTTGTTAATTATTTTCTGGTTGTTTTGTAATCTCTTTGTTCCTTAGATCCTTCTCTCTCTTTATGATTTGATGATTCTCTGTAGTGGAATGCTTTGATTCCTTTCTATCTAACTTTTGTTTATCCAGTATAGGTTTTTCCTTTATGGTCACCCTAAGGCTTACATAAAACATCTTTTGTTTATAACAGTCTATTTTAAGCTGATAACTTACCTTTAAATGCATACAAAAACTCTACCTTTTTACACTCCTCCCCCAAATTTTATTTGTTTGAAGTGACAATTTACATTTTTTACATTATGTCCCAATAAAAAATTATTGTAGATTCAATTATTTTTAATAATTCTTTTAATCTTTATACTAGAGATATATGTGATTATATACCACCATTACAACATTAGAGTATTCTGAATTTAATTACATGTATACTTTTACCAGGGATTTTTATACTTTTACATGTTTTCCCTTTAATAATTAGCATCTTTTATTTCAGCTTGAAGAACTCCTTTTATCCTTTCTTTTAAGGCTGATATAGTGGTAATGAACTTCATCAGCCTTTGTTTTTCTGGAAAATTCTTTAGCTCTCCTTCAACTCTGAAGGACTCTTTTGCTACGTAGAGTTTTCTTGGTTGGCAGTTTATTTCTTTTAGCTCTCTGATTATAATCCCATTTCCTTCTGGCCTGCAGTTTCTGCCGAAAAGTCTGCTGATATTCTTAATAGAATTCCCTCATATATAGCAAGTTGCTTTTCTCTTGCTGCTTTTAAGGTTCTATATTTGTCTCTAACTTTTGATATTTTAATTTCAATATGTCTCAATGTCTCTTTAGATTCATCTTACTTTGTACTCCCTGGGCTTCCTGGATCTGGACGGCTTTCTTTCCCTAGGTTAGAGAAGTTTTCAGCTATTATTCCTTTGAATAAACTTTCTGCTGCTTTCTCTTTCTCATCTCATTCTGGGATCCCTATAATGGGTACATTGGTCCACTTGAGGGTGTCCCATATGATCTATAAGCTATCTTCACTGTTTTTCATTCTTTTTTCTTTTGCTTCTCTGATTGGATAAATTTCCCTGTCCTGTCTTCTATTCATTAATCTGTTCTTCCACTTGATCTAGTCTTTTATTAAACTGCTATATTGACTTCTTTTAGTTTAGTTAATATGTTCTTCAGCTCTGTGATTTCTGTTTGGTACTTTTTAATATTTTTAATCTCTTTGTTGAAATTCTCACTTTGTTCATGCAATCCTTTCCTGACCTTGGTGAGAATCATTATGGTGGTTATTTTGAGCTCTCTATTAGGTAAATCATTTATTTCTCTTTCTGTAGGTATGTTTTTGGAGATTTACCTTGTTCTTTTGTTTGGAACCTGTTTCTTTGTTTCTTCATCTTACCCGACAGTCTGTATTGGTTTCTGTACATTAAATAAAACAGCCAGCTCTTCCAGGCTTGACAAAATGGTCTCATGTAGATGAAACTTCACAATTAGCCCTGCCTGATCTCCTGGTTATCTATAAAACCTTTGTGATTTTTCAAGGTGACTTCTTTGTTCTTAGTGGTTCCCAGTAGTTGAGGGTTTGCCAAGACACATCAGTGTCCCAATGGGGAGGATTTAGCACCTAGATGCAGGCTGATAGAAATCTGGACTCTCAGGTAGCAGATAAAAAAGCATGGAGTTAAGCCCTTTCTAGGGAGAAACTAAGAGGTGGACATTTTTGCCTGAAGTTTCTGCACTGGGCCTGGGTTGATAGCTTTTGGATAGCTTTGCTCCTGCATCATTGAGAACTGCTTCTCTGACTTCAGAGGCAGCAATCAGCAATTAAAGCACTTAAAGCATTAATATTTGAAGAACAAAGTTCTTTTCGCCCATTGTAACTCCTACATGCTCTGTGTAAGCTGCTCCAGGAATACTGTGGACAGCTGCCTGCCAGATGACTGGAGGTGGGGGATGGGTAGCTGCTACTGTGCTAAGAGAGGAATTTCATAAAAATTAACCACAATTTACAGTCTAAGACTTTCCCTGGAAGTTGCAAGCCTTCCACAAACTCCAGAGTTCCAAAATGGTTACATCAGACAGATTCTGCATGTTCACCTGTTGTCTGTGTAAGCAGATATTCCTGATGCTTCAAACTCTACGCTCTTACCAGAATGCTACATCTAGTGCATATATATTTATAATTGTTTTATAATTTTGGTGAATTGAACTTTTGTCATTGTATACTGTCCTTCTGTGTCTCCTTAACATTTTTTGGCTTAAAGCCTTTGTTGTCTGATAGTATAGCAACCTCTGTTCTTTCTTTCTTTCTTTTTTTTTCTTTTTTCTATTTGCATGGATTATTTTTTCCTTCTGTTCACTAACACAATTCATGTGTTCTTAGATATAAAGTGAGTTTCTTGTAAAAAAAACATATAAGTGGAGGCTGTTTTTTATTCATTTCTTTCCAGCTTTGTGTTTTGATTGGGTAGTATAATTCATTTGCATTTAAAGTAATTGCTGATAGGGTAGTGCTTAACTTTGCCATTTTGTTATTTGTTTTCTATATATCTGTGTTGGGGGGTCCGTAGCTGGTGTATAAAATTAAGAATATGCAGATTATGACCTGCTCAATGAGGAAGGACAAGCCACCTATGTGGGGTTGACAGGTTGCTCTCTGAGCATCTGAGCTCTGCCTTTGGGGACGTGAAAACACCAGGTCAATTTGATTGAAGGCACGGTTTTAATACACACATACAAAGAAGTAAAATCTCAAGTTTTATTACTTCCAGATCCCAGAGATGGGGGGAGCACAATGAGCCAGGGAAGGACAGTCCTCCATTCCAGGTTGCAGGTGAGCAGCAGATAGAGAGCAGCATAGCAAACACCTATTACTTATAAGGTGTTCTGGGCTAAGGTCACCTTTCCTTGGGCTCAACTCTAAGTGGTTATCTAAAAAGCTCACCAGAGGAAAGCAAAGCAGGAACTTGTGCTGGGAGTCATATGCTCAGGACCTTATCTAAATGTCCAGACTCTGGAGGTGAGAAGAATTATCATACTATAAAATACCTAGGCAGCAACTCAGAAAAATGAAAGTTGTTTTTCTCATCACAGCATCTTATACCTTTTTTGTCCCTCATTTCGTTCCTTACTGCCTTCCTTTGTGTTTATTTTTTTCTGGAGACACATTTTATATATCTTTAGATACAGCATTAGTTTTTATGCCAGTGCCACACTGTTTTGATTATTATAGCTTTGTAATATAGATTTAAATCTGGAAGTGTGATGCCTCCAGATCTCTCTTTTCTCAAAATTGCTTATGTGTGGTCTTTTGTGGTTTCATATGGATTTTAGGAATATTTTTTTACATATATATAAAAAATATCATTGGAATTTTATTTGAAACTTGTGTCATGTATGAGTTGAGTCTATAGATCCATTTGGGTAGTATGGATATTTTAATAATATTAATTCCTCTGATCCACAAAATTGGGATTTCTCTCAATTTATTTGTCTCTTCTTCAATGTCTTATAATTTTTGGTGTACAGACTTTCACCTTCTCAGTTAAATTTCTTCCTAAGTATTTTATTGTTTTTGATGCTATTGTAAATGTGACTGTTTTCTTTATTTCTTTTTTAGACATTTCATTTTAGTGTGTAAAAATACAATTGACGTTAATAGGTGGATTTTTTATCCTACAACTTTACTGAATTTGTTTATTAGTTTGAATAGTCTTTGGTGGAGACTTTAGGGTTATCTATAAATAAGATCAAATTATCTACAAACAGAAAGTTTTAATTCTTTTTTCATTTAGATGCCTTGTATTTCTTTTTGTTGCCGAATCGCTCTAGCTAGGACTTCCAGTACTGTGTTGAACAGAATCTGGTAAGAGTGGACACCCTTGTCTTGTTCTTGATCGTAAAGTAAAAGCTTTCAACCTTTCACCATTGAGCATGATGTTGGTTGTGGACTTATCATCTATGGCCTTTATTGTGATGAGGTACATTTCTTCTATACTTGTCTTTTAAAATAATGTGTGGAGAGTTTTTATAATGAATGAATGTTCTGTTTTATCATATCCCTTTTCTGAATCTATTGAGATGATCCTATGGTTTTTATCTTTCATTTTATTAATATAGTCTATCACATTTATTGTTTTACATATATTGAGCCATCTTTCATTCCAGGAATAAACTCATTTGATCATGGAGTGAGATTATTTTAGTATGTTGTTGAATTTTGTTTGCTAGTATTTTGTTGAGAATTGTTGCATCTATATTCATCAGGATATCAGTTTATAGGTTTCTTTTCTTGTAATGTTCTTTGTTGTCAGGGTAAGGTTGTTTGTAAAATGACTTTGGGGGTGTTCTGTATCTTCAATTTTTTGTAAGACTTTGAGAAGGATTGGAATTAATTATTCTTTAAATTTTTGGTGGAATCCACCAGTAAAACCATCTGGTCTTGAGCTTTTCTTTTTTTGGAGGTTTTTGATTAGTGTTTCTATTGCCTCACCCCTAATTGGTCTGTTCAATTTTTTTAATGTCACATATGTTTATTTTTTCTGCTTTATTGAGATATAATTGACATCACATTGTGTAAGTTTAAGATGTATAATGTCTTGATTTGACACACTATATATATTACAGTATATAATATTACTTATATATTAGCTAACAGCTCAATGTTGTCATATAATTACATTTCTTATTTGTGGTAAGAACATTTAAGAGCCACTCTCTTGGCATCTTTCAAGTATGTAATACAGTACTAGCTATAATCAACATGCTGTACATTAGATCCCCAGAACTTATTAATCTTATAACTGGGATTCTGTACCCTCTGACCAAAATCTTCCCATTTCGACCAACCCACAGCCTTTGATAACCACTATACAGCTTTCTGTTTCTCTAGGTTTGGTTTCTTTACATTTCACATATAGGTGATATCAAATAGTACTTGTCTTTCTTTGTCTGAATTACTACACTTAGCACAATGCCCTCAAGTTTCATCCAAGTTGTCATAAATGGCATGATTTTCTTCTTTCTCATGGCTGAATAATATTCCACTGTATACGGATAGCACATCTTCTTTATACACTCACCCACTGAGAGACACTTAGACTGTTTCTATCTCTTAGCTATTGTGAATGATGTTGCATAAAACATAGGGATTACCTTTTTAATATCCTGTTTTTCGTTTCCTTTGGATATATAGCCCCAGTGGGGTTTCTGGGTCATATGTTAGTTATACTTTTAATTTTTTGAGGAAACTCCATACTGTTTTCCATAGTGGCTGAACTAGTTTACATTCCCACTAACACTCATTAGGTTTCTTTTATCCACAGGCCCTTTGACACTTTTTAACTCTTAGCTTTTTGATGATAGCCACACTAACAGGTGTGAGGTAACATCTCATTGTGATTTTGATTTGCATTTCCCTGATAATTAGTGATTGAGCAGCTGTTGGCCATTTGGATGTCTTCTTTGGAAAAAAATGTCTATTCAGGTCCTTTCTTAATTTAAAATATTGTGTTATTCATTTTTGGTTGTTTATTTGTTTGTTTTGTTATTGAGCTGTATGTGTTTCTTGTATATTTTGGGTATTAACCCCTCATCAAGTAGGTGGTTTGCAAATATTATCTTTCAATCCATAGATTGCCTTTTCATTCTGTTGATGGTTTCCTTTGCTGAGCAGAAGATTTGTAGTTTGATGTAGTCCCATTTATTTATTCTTGTTGCTTTTGCTTGGGCTTTTGATGTCACATCCAAAAATCTCTACTGAGGACAATGTCAAAGAGCTTTTCTCCTGTGTCTTCTTCTAGGAGTTTTAGAGTTTCACTTCATACATTTAAGTCTTTAATCTATTTTAAGTTCATTTTTATTAGTGGCATAAGAGGATATCCAATTTTATTTTTCTGTATGTGGTTGTCTAGTTTTTTTAACACCGTTTATTGCAGAGACTATCCTTTCCCCATTGAGTATTCTTGGCTCCCTTGTCAAATATTACTTGACTGTATGTGCAAGAGTTTATTTCTGGGCTCTCAATTCTGTTCCTTTGATCTATGTGTTTGTTTTTATACCATTACCATACAGGTTTGATTATTATGGCTTTTTACTATCGTTTGAAATCAAGAAGTGTGATGTCTATGGATGTGCTAATTGATAATTTTCTGTAGTGGTATGATTTTATATCCTTCTATTTATGTTTTGTGAATCTACTTTAAGTTTTTTCTTTGTAGTTACCATGAGGCTTAATAAAAATATTATATATATAACAGTCTATTTTATTTTGTTAAAAATTTAACTTCAATTGCATACAGAAATTCTATCATTTTACTTCCCCACAGTTTCTGTTTTTGATGTTGTCCTTTACATCTTTTTATGGTGCATTTATTAACAAATTGTTGTAGCCAAAGCTATTTTTAAAATTTTTGTCATTTATCCTTCATACTAAATTAAGTACTTAACGCATCACCATATTACAAAATTAGGATATTCTGTATTTTATTCTGTATATGACTACATGCTTAAATCCACTAGTGTGTTTTCATGTTACTAATAGTGTCCTTTTTTTCAGCTGGAAGAATTCCTTTCAGCATTTTCAGAAGGCAGGTTTAGTGGTGATAAATTCTTTCAGCTTTTGTTCTTTAGGGAACATCTTTATCTCACTTTATTTTCTTAAGGTTAACTTTGTTGGGTAAAGTATTCTTTTTTGGTAGTTTCCTTCTTTCAGATCTTTAAATATATTATCATATTCTCTCCTGACCTGCAAAGTTTCTGCTGTGAAATATGCTAATATACTTATAGAGTTATGCTTATATGAGAAAATTTCTTTTATCTTGCTGTTTTTAATGTTCTCTTTTTGCTTTTGGTTTTAGACAATTTTATTTTGTGTGACTTGGTGAAGATCATTTTGGATTTAAATTTTGGCTTGACTTATTAGCTTCATGAACTTGGATGTTCAAATCCTTCACTAGGTTTGGGACATTTTCCATTATTATTTTCAAAAATATGCTTTCTGTTCATTTCTCCCATTCTTCACTTTCTGGGACTCCAATGACGCATGCCTTATTTTCTGGATGGTAAGTCCCATAAGCATTCTTTACTCTTTTTTCTTTTTGTTCCTCTTATTGTATAATTTCAATTGTTGTGTCTTCTAACTCACTAATTCTTACACCTGCTTGGTCCAACACATTGCTGGAGCTCTCTATTAAATTCTTCAGTACAATCATTAGATTCTTCACTCCAAAATTTGTTTCTTTTAATGTTTTATCTTTGTTAAACTTCTTGTATTATTTTCCTGATTTTGTTACATTGTTTATCTGTGTTTTCTTGTATATGTGTTCCCTCTGAGGGTCTTTATTAAAATAATTATTTTAAACTGTCAGGCAATTCCTGGGTCTCCATTTCTTTGGGGCCACCTACTGGAGGTTTACTGTATTACATTGGTGGAGTCATGTTTCTCTGATTCTTCAAGATCTCTGCAGTCTTGTATAGTTGTCTGCGCATTTGAAGAAGCAGTGACCTCTTCCAGAGTTTTGGACTGATTTTGTTAAGGAAAGATTTTCTCCTGTGTGTAGGGCACATTGCAGCATGCTGTGACCCCAGGTCTAGTGATGTAGGCAGCCAAGTGTGAGTGTGTATGGCTACAAGGGGTCCAGTGTGGGTGTGATGTATCTTTTGGCTCAGATCTCAGGAGTCCACAGTTTTGACCACTGTGTGGTCCTTGGCAAGCTCAATGACTACAAGGTTTGGTGGGGCCTTCAGTGGAATCTCCAGGTTTGGTTGCTAGGGGCCAGGACAGGCAACTTGAGTGGTGGCCACAGCCAGTAGTGTGCACATACTCTGCTGTGGGGCCAGCTGCAAGTACCTAGGTAGTGGCAGGGGCTGGTTGTAAACACATACATAGTGATGGAGGCCAGGGCAGGCAGCAGGGGCGGGGGCCATCTGTGGGGTCACTGGAAGCTGCAGAGGCTCTCACTGTCAGCGTGATCTCCCATGACTGCACACTCTCCCCATGGGCATTTACACTGCATTGAAGCCCAGTGATGAGGGTCAACCTAGAGATGTGCAGGTGCATATCTGGAGCAGCTAGCATAGGTAAGCCCAGTGGTGCAGGTCAGTAACAGAAGACAAGACATGATCCAGCCCCACAAGCAGCTGTGTGGGCCTTAACTGTTGGCATGCTTTCCTGTGGCTGCATGAACTTCCCTCAGGCTTGTGCACAGCCCTTGAGGCTGGTGACGGAGGTCTGGCTAGCAGCATGCAAGTGCCTGCTGGAAAGATTAGTCCCAAGTACATGAATGGTCATGGGGGTCAGGTGTGGTGGCCTAGGCTGGCATCTTGCACTCATGCAGCTGCAGAGGTCTAGACTGGTTGCTGTGATTCCTGACCTCTGTGGGTATGGGGAAATGTGGGGTGGGATTCAGGTGGCCGGTGTCAGCAAACACAAATACCTGAGGTATGAAAGCCAGTTAAACCTGCCTGGAGTCTGTGGCAACTGTGCTGGCATTTTGTTTCTTCAGTGGTGAAACCTGCTTCATTTGTCTTCGAAGCAGATCACAGGAATGGCAGTCCTTCTATGTGGCTCATACTGATATCTTCTGCTTTTCTTCCTTGTTTCTAGCTGTGTTTACACATCTCAGCTTTGCTGGTCTCTGGTTGGAGTGAAACCAAAGTGGGGCTTTCATTCAGTGCTCAGAAAGGCCAGGGAGCAGGTCACTCACTCTGCACTTCCTTTTCCTGCTAAGGGGACTCTTTCTGGCTGGGAGTTGCCTCCTGATACTGAGAATTGCTAGTGGGGGATAGGATGATGCAGACAAAATAAACTGTGTTTCCTTCTCATCTTGAGCGGTTATTCTCAAGTTTTTGTTCCACTGTGTTGCTGAAGTTTCTTAAGCGGACTTCAAAGCTCTACCAGGGCTGATTTTCTTTATGGATAGCTGTGTAATCATTGATCTTTGTTGGGGGAATGGAGGCTGGTTCTCCTACACCACCATCTTGGCAACCTCACTTCATAAAATTATAAAATACCCTATAGATATAACAGTTTAAGTTGAAAACAACTTACCTTCAATGGCATACAAAGCTTTTCCTTCTCCTTTCCCCACATTTTATGCTGTTTTTGTGACATTTTACATCTTTTAATATTGTATATCTGTTAATAAATTTTTGTAGTTATGGTTATTTCAAAAACTTATAGCAGAGATAAAACTAATTTACCTACATTCATTAAAGTAATTAGGTATTCCAAATTTAACTGTACATTGACCTTTTCCAATGACTTTTAAGTTTTCATACACTGTCATTTTATTCCTTACTTAGTGTATTTTATTTTCAACTTGAAGAACTCTCATTTGCACTTCTTATAATGCAGGTCTGGTGGTGATGAACTCCACTGGCTTTGTTTGTCTGAAAATGTCTTTATATCTCTTTCATTTCTGGTGAACAGCTTTCCTAGGTATAGTATTTTTGGCTGGCAGTTTTTATTCTTCATAACATTGAATGTATTATTCCCCCCTTCCTGGCCTGCAAGTTTTCTTCAGAGAAATCCACTCTTAGTCTTATGGGAGGTCCCTTGTGTAAAACTGATTTTTCTTTTGCTGCTTTCAAAATTCTTGTTTTTGATTTTAAAAATTTTGATTATACAGTCATGTATCACCTAACAACAGGGACGCATTCTGACAAAATCATTAGGCATCATCTAATTCATAATTAGAATTATTATTATTTTTTTGGTGTGGAAGATTGGCCCTGAGCTAACATCTGTGCCAGTCTTCCTCTATTTTGTATGTGGGTTGCCGCCACAGCATGACTTGATGACCAGTGTGTAGGTCCACACCCGGGATCTGAACCTGCAAACCCAAGGCCACCTAAGCAAAGCCTGTGAGTTTAACCACTATGACACTGGGCTGGCACCTAAGCTATTTTGTCGTTATGCAATCTTCATAGAGTGTACTCACACAAAGCTAGATGGTATAATGTACTACGCACCTAGGCTGTGTGGTACTAATCTTAATGGACCATCATCATACATGCAGTCCATCATTGACCGATACCAAGTTATGCAGCACATGACTGTAATGTGTCTTGGAGTACTCTTCTTTGGTTGATCTCGGTTGAAGTCCTTTGAGCTTCCTATATCTGGAGATCCACATTTCTCTCAAGATTTGGGAAGTTTTCAGCTATTATATCTTTAGATAATCTTTCTGCCTCTTTCTTCCTTCTCCTTCTGGGACTCCTGTGATGCATATGTTTGTTTGCTTCATGGCATCCCATAGTTCACGTAGGCTTTCTTCACTCTTTCCCATTTGTTTCTTTTCCTTCCTAACTGCTTAATTTCAACTGATTGTTTTTTATGTTTCCTGATTCTTCTGCATGAAAATTTTGTTTACAAAGGTTGAATATTGAATTCAACACTGTGGAATATTTCAATTCTGTCATTGTATTCTTAAGCTCCATAATTTTGTTTGTTCTTTTTTGTGGTTTCTATTTCTGTATTAAACTTCAAATTTTGTTCATGCATTGTTTTGCTATTTTCATTTAGTTGTTTATCTGTGTTCTCTTGCATTTATTCAATTTTTTAAAGATGATTATTTTGAACTCTTTGCCAAGTGAATTGTAGATCTCTATTTATTTGAGGTTAATTACTGGAGCTTTATTAGTTTCCTTTGTTGGTATCATATTTGCCTTATTCTTTACAACCCATGTAACCTTGCATTGGTGTCTGTTCATTTAAGGTAGCAAAATTGTCTTTCAGTCTTTATTTACCCATTTCAGAAGGTAAAGACCTTCCCCTGTCTGTACCCTAGGATAATGGCATTACCTCCAGAATCACAGTTGTGCTGAGTTGGATCCCATTACCTGGCTGTTAGAGGGTTTGTTGTGGGGTCTTGAGTTGTCTGGCTGTGGCATATGTGAATCCTGTATGTTCTCTGGGTGGGTGGGACTGCCTCTAGCACCATGTTCATCTGAGTGGTGCTGGGATAAGAGCCTGCTTCGGAGGCCACAGTACTTCCTTATTCAGAGGCCTATTAGCAGGTGCATGGACGGTTGTGTTTCCCAACAGGTCCCTGGGAGGGCTGCTTCTGGTCATTGAATGCATCCTTGGGTGGGCAGTACTGGCTCTGGACCATGGCCTAGAGGAGCTTGAATTGAACCTTCCATCTTTTTGCAACACTTATCCATAAACAGATTATTATAGCTATAGTTACTTGTAACATGTTTGTCTATACAAACATATATTCTATTTGCATTTGTAAATATTTTAATTTTTTGTATTTTAATTAAATTAAAAAATTAATTTGTTTGAATTTTTGTATTTTATTTTAATTAAAATTAATAAATTGTAGTTTATACTACAATTAAATTGATTTACACAGTGTCATTACAGTATTAAAATCTTTTAATTTGACTATAAATTTACCTTTACATGGAGTTTTATAGTTTCATATGTATTCATGTTATATTAGTGTCCTTCATTTTAACCTAAGGAGCTTACATTATCATTTCTTGTAGGGCAGGTGTAGTAGTGATGAACTCCCTCAGCTTTTATTTATCTGGAATGGCTTTATCTCTCTATGTATTGGCATAGTATTCTTGTTTCACTTTTTATTCTTTCAGAAGTTTGAACACATCATTTATTCCCTCCAGGCCTTCAAGTTTTCTACTGAGAAAATTCTTGGAGGATTCCCTTGCATGCAACAATTCTTTCCTTTGCTGCTTTAAGAGTTCCCTTTTTTTATTTGACTTTTGACAATTTGCTTATAATATGTCTTGGGACATCATTTTGGGTTGATTTTGTATTGGGTTCTTTATGCTCTATGTATGTAGACATACATGTCCCTCTCAAGACTTGAAAAAATTTCAGCTGTTATTTCCTTAAATCCATTTGCTTCTCCATTTTTCTGTCTTCTCCCTCTGGGACTCCCATAATGTGTACATCATTATTTTTATGGTGTACTATAGGCTCTGTATGCATTGTTTACTCTTTTTCATTATTTTTCTTTTTTTTCCTCTGACTAATTTTAATAAATAGGCGAATTGCACTTCATTAAAATAAAAACATTTGTTCATCAAAGGATACTAACAAGAGAGTGCAAATATAACCCATAGAATGGGAGAAAAATCTTTGCAAATCACATCTGTGATGAGAGAGTAATATCTGAATATAAGAAATTCAATACAACTCAATAATAAAAGCTCAACCACCCAATTTACAAATGGGAAAAGGATGTGCATCGGCATTTATCCAAAGAAGAAATACAAATAGCCAATAAGCAAATGAAAGATGCTCAACATCATTAGTCATTAGGAAAATATACATCAAAATGTCAATGAAATACTACTTCATACTCACTAGAAAGACTAATATTAAAAAAAAAGATAACAAGTTTTGGTGAGGATGTGATGATATTGGAATCTTCATGTACTGCTGATGGGGATGTAAAATTCTCACTGAGGAATTGCTATGGAAAATAGTTTGGTGTGTTAAAAAAAGTTAAACACAGAACTACCACATGACCTACCAAATCCATTATTAGCTATATGCCCAAAATATTGACAGCAGGACCCTGAACAGACACTTATACACAACAATATTTATAGCACCATTAATCACCATTGCCACAAGGTGGAAACAATCCAAGTGTCCTTTAACAGATGATTGAAAAAACAAGGGTTATAGACACATTAAATGGAA
The DNA here is from genome assembly GCF_057802395.1 of Ceratotherium simum simum. Taxonomy (NCBI): domain Eukaryota; kingdom Metazoa; phylum Chordata; class Mammalia; order Perissodactyla; family Rhinocerotidae; genus Ceratotherium; species Ceratotherium simum. The sequence goes on from NC_141941.1 coordinate 13,046,437, forward strand.
TATCATTCAGACTTAAAAAGAAATGAAATTCTGACATAAGCTATAACATGAATGCACCCCAAAAACATTATGCTAAGTGAAATAAGCCAGACAAAATATCAATATCACATAATTCCAATTATACGAGGTATCTAGAATAGGCAAGTTCTTAGACACAAAAAATAGTATAGTCCTGTGCTCAAGGTTCTAGGCAGGGCGATTAGGTAAGAAAAAGAAACTAAAGCATCTGAATTGCAATGAAAGAAATAAAACTCTAGCTATATGCTGCTGATCTGACTTCTGTATAGAAAATTATTCTAAAATCCAGTAAAAAATTATTGGCACTAATAAATTTAGCAAGGTTGCAGGGTACATGATCAATGTAAAAAGTCAATTGTATTTCTATATACTTCCAATGAACCATCTGAAAATGTTTTTAAGAAAACAATTTCATTCACAACAGTGATAAAATACCTAGGAATAAATCTAATAAAAGAAGTACAAATCTTATTCTCTGAAAACTACAATATGTCGTTAAGAGTAATTTTTAAAAATCTAAACAAATGAAACAATATCCCATGTTCATGGATCAGAAGACTTAATATTATTAAGATGACAGTACTTCCCAATTGACTACAGATGAATGCAATCACTATCAAAACCCAACTGACTGCTTTTTAGAAAGTGACAAATATATTGTGGAATTTAAATAATGTTGCAAAGGACCCAGAAAAGCCAAAACAATTTTGACAGAATGACCACAACAAATAAGAGGACCCCCATTTTCCCAATTTTAAAATTAGTACAAAAGAGAGTGACATCAGCAAGATGGCAGAATAAGAAATTCCAGCACTCATGAAATTGAAACATCAATTTTGACAACCATTCACAGGTGGGAATACTTCTGTCATAACCGGGAGTCCAGTATCTCAGTGAAGCAAAAATATAAGAATAGACACATTGAAGAGGTAAGAAGAATAGTTTCATCTTGTCTGCAGCACTCTGCCCCCAAGGCAGCACAGCTCAATGCCAAGAGAGAGCACTTTGGCCCACAATTTCTCCCAGAGGGGAAAAGTGAGAGCAGAGTGAAGCACAGCTTTTGATGTCTTCTAGGCCATTACCCAAAAATCCCACTTCTGCCTCATCTGACTCAAATTACTTTGGGGATCAGCATGGCTCAGTTGTCTGAGGGGATCTAGGAGGAGGGAAAAGGGGCTTGAGCTCACATCAAAAACTGCATGGATCTCAAAAAAAAGGCCATACACCCTCTAAATGGCCAGTAGTAGGATGACCCTACTGACTCTCATGGGATAACTCATCTGCAGCCCTCCTCTCCTACTGTCTGATGCATACTCTGAACATTCCACTTATGCCCCCCAAGACAGCACAGAGGAACCTCCACAGGTGGTGTGGGCACACTCCCTCAGATGGTGCATAAATCCTCTATAGACAGCAAGTAGAAGTCTTTAAAGAGGTAATGTGCAAATCCACACTGATAGCACACAGATATTAGAATGAGGCTTGACTCTGCAGGTTTGGGAGAAGGCACACAACCTTGAAGAATTAAGGACATTGCTCTGGGGACAATAAACACAAGTCTATCAGAATACTCTGACTTTTCAGGAATGAGAGAAGGCACATAGCCTAAGAAATTCCCACCAAAAGGGAACAAGAAGAATAGAGTGGCAACACCCGCCAAAAAGACCTGAGAGACCATAACTTCTGAGCTGGGCTTATTGGTGAAGGTCTTTCTCTCCTAAAGCTAGTCAGTACAGACTGCACGAAGAAACTGCTTCTTCAGTTTTTGAGAAAGTAACTCTTCAAGGAATATGGAGAATCGATGAAACATACCACGCCAGCAATACAGTAAATCTGTAGTGGCTGATATCAAAGAAATGGATATCTATTCTCTATGTGACAAATCAAAATAATCATCTTACAGAAGCTCAGTGAGCAACAAGATAATACAGATAGACAACAAAATAAAATCAGGAAATTAATACATGAACAAAATGAGAATTTCAACAAAAAATAGTAACCATCAAAAAAGAACCAAACAAATATTCTGGAACTGAAGAATACACTGACTGAAATGAAAAATTCAACAGCAGACTCAATCAAGAAGAATAGGAAACAGGGTCGGGCCCAGTGGCAAAAGCGGCTAAATGTGTGTGCTCCGTTGCGGTGGCCCGGGCTTTGCTGGTTCAGATCCCAGGTGTGCACCGATGCACCGCTTGTCAAGCCATGCTGTGGCAGCATCCCATATAAAGTAGAGGAGGTTGGGCATGGATGTTAGCCCAGGGCCAGTCTTCCTCAGCCAAAAGAGGAGGATTGGCAGATGTTAGCTCAGGGCCGATCTTCCTCACAAAAAAAAAAAAAAGAAGAATAGGAAATAGCAGCGTTGAAGACAGATCATTTGAAATTATCCTGTCAGAGCCACAAAAAGAAAAAAGAATGAAAAAGAGTAAAGAAAGCCTAAATGGCTTATAGAACACTACAAACCAAAAACAATATATATGTTATTGGAGTCTCAGAAGGGGCATAAAAAGAGAAATGGACAGAAAGCTTATTTAAATAATAAAAATCTTCCCAAATCTGGGGAAGGAAATGATCATCCAGATCCATGATGCCCAAAGAATTTCATAAGCTGAGCATTAACAGATCTTCACCTAGACACGTTATAAGCAAGTTGTCAAAGTCAAAGACAAAGAAAGAATGTACAAAAAGCAAGCACAAAGCACATACAAGGAAACCTATGTAAGGGGTCATTGCATTCCTCAGCAGAAACCTTGCAGGCTAGAAGAGAATGGGATGACACATTCAATGTGCAAAAACAAAAAAAACTGTAAAAAGAAAGAATATTTTCCCGGCAACATTGTCCTCAGAAATGAAAGAGAGATTGTCTGTATAAGACAAACATAGTATGAGAGACTTTATCACTGCTATAATTTACAAAAAAGGCTTAAGACAGTTCTTCAAGTTTAAACAAAAAGACGTTAATCAGTAATATGAGAACATATAAAAGTTTACAACTTACTGATAAAGGTAAGTATGTAATCAAATTCTTAATATTCTAATACTATAATGATGATGCATAAATCACCCTACTATAAGAGTTAAAAGACAAAAGTATTAAAGATAAATGTACATACAAAATTTCTTAATGGACACATTATAAAAAGGAGGATATTGTGATGTCAACTTAAAACAAAGGGGGGAGTAGTAAAAGTGTAGTTTTTATGAGATTGACATAATGTTATCAGTTTAAATAGACACTTTAAACTATAGGATGTTTACAGATGCCTCATGATACCGATGTAAGAATAAACTTATAGCAGATGCAAAAAATACAGATGAATGAAACAAAGCATACTACTACAAAGTAATCAATAAAAAAAGACAGTAACAGGGGAAGAAAGGCACAAACTATCTACAAGACATCCATAAAGCAATTAGCAAAATGGCAACAGTAAGCCATTTACCTATCACTTTAAATGTAAATAGACTAAATTCTTCAATTAAAAGACATAGAGTGGTTGAATGCAGAAAAAACAATACCTAACTATATGCTGCCTAACAGGACACACATAGACTGAAAGTAAAGGAATAGAAAAAGATATTCCACGTAAATCAAACCAAAAGAGAATAGGATTGGCTATCCTTACAAAATACTAAACGGAATTTAAGTCAAAATCTGTGAAGGGAAAAAAACTATCCTTATATAAACATAAAGTGGTGGGGGCCGGGCCAGTGGTGCAAGCGGTTAAGTGCGTGCACTCTGCTGCAGTGGCCAGAGGTTCACCGGTTCAGATCCTGGGCGTGCACCGACGCGCTGCTTGGCGAGCCATGCTGTGGCAGCGTCGCATATAAGGTAGAGGGACATGGGCATGGATGTAAGCCCAGGGCCAGTCTTCCTCAGCAAAAAAAGAGGAGGATTGGCTGGTGTTAGCGCAGGGCTGATCTCCTCACAAAAACAAACAAACAAACAAATGAATGAATGAATAAATAAATAAAGATAAAGTGGTCTATTCATCAAGAGAATATACCAATTGTATATATTTACACACACCACATCAGAGCACATGAATGTATAAAGCAAATATTAACAGATATGAAAAGAGAAGCAGACAGCAACACAATAAATCTACAGGAATTCAATATCCTACTTCCAACAATGGATAGATCATTAAGACAGAAAATTAATAAGGAAATATTGAACTTGAACTAAACATTAAGACCAAATGGACCTAATAGACATATACAGAACATTTGCACAATAGCAGCAGAATCGCCATTCTTCCCAAAAACACACAGAACATTTTCCAAGATAGATTATATGTTCAATCACAAAACTAGTCTTAATAAATTTAAGAAGGTTGAAATCATACCAACAATCTTTTCTGACCACGATGGTATGAAATTAGAAATCAATAACAAGGGGACAACAGAAAAATTTACAAATATTTGGAGTTTAAAGAACATGCTCCTGAATAACCACTGGGACTAAGAAAAAATCAAAAGGATAATAAAAAATATCTTAAATGAAAATGAAAACACTACATATTGAACTGACATATTGCAGCAAAAACAGTTCTAAGAGGGATGTTTATAGTGATAAATTTCTATCGTAAGAAATAGAAAGATCTGGGGGCCAGTCCCATGGCGTAGTGCTTAAGTTCAGCGCACTCCACTTTGGCAGCCCAGGTTCACAGGTTCGGATCCTGGGTGTGGTCGTACACCACCCATCAGTCATGCTGTGGCAGTGACTTACATACAAAGTGGAGGAAGACTGACACACATGTTGCTCAGCACTAATCTTCCTCAAGCAAAAAAAGAGGAAGATTTAGCAAGAAAAGAAAGAAGGAAAAAAGATATAAAATAGACAAATTTTACACCTCAAGAAACTAGAAAAACAGCAGTTAGTAGAAGGAAGAAAATAAAGATCAGAGAAGAAATAAATGAAATAGAGATTGGAAAAAAATAGAAAAGATAAATGACACTAGAATTGTGTTTTGAAGAAATAAACAAAATTGAAAAGATTCAGCTAGAGTAAGAAAAAAAGAGAGAAAACTCAAACAAAATCAGAAATAAAGGAGACATTACAAATGATATCACAGAAATGCAAAGGATGAAAATACTATGCACAATTACATACCAACAAATTGGATAACTTAGAATAAATAGATAAATTCCTAAAACACCCACCTACCAAGTCTGAAATTGAATAGAATAGCTGAGCAGACCAATAGTAAGAAGAGTGAATCAGTAATCAAAAACTATCCAACAAAGAAATGTGTAGTACCAGAAGGTTTTACTGGTGAATTCTACAAAACATTTAAAAAAGAAGTAATTTCAAATTCTTCCAAGAAATTGAAGAGGAGGGACTCCCAAACTTATTTTACAAGGCCTGCGTTACCCTGATTTCAAAGCCTTTTAAGCAGAAGACAAGGAAAGAATATTACAACCCAAATTCCTGATGAATACAGATGCAAAAATTCTCAGCAAAATACTAGCAAATCAAGTTCAAGAGCACATTAAAAGGATCATACGCCATTATCAAGCATGATTGATCACTGTTGCAAAGATGGATCAATATGCAAATCAATAAATGTGACGCACAACAATAACAGTGAAAGATAAAAATCGTATTATCTCAATAGATGCAAAAAAATTATTTGACAAATTTCAACTTCCTTTCATGATAAAACCTCTCAATAAATCAGGTATAATAGGAACTTACCTCAATTTAATAGAGACTATATATGACAATCTCACAGCTAACATAATACTCAATGGTGAAAAGCTAAAAGCTTTTCCTCTAAGATCAGGAACAAGACAAGGTGCCTTAATACCCTTTGATATTATTATCTGCCTCTTTCTGATCTCCTCTCTGCCCCAAGTCATGGAGGTCCTGCCTCAATTCTCTTGTTGCTGCTAGACAGAAATGAGTTTTTCTACTCGCATTTTGCACAGCTCAGGAAGCTTACTTACCACTCTCCCTTTCTCACATAGGCGAGGTCAACACTGGCTAGTTCAGGTCCTCACCGTGTTGCCTTGGAGGAATAGTAGAGCTAGCAAAGTTTATCTTACCCTCTCCAATTTGTCTAAATTTATCTTTTTTTCTTCTCCAAGGACTGCTGGAAACTTCCTCAGGAATGCTGGACCTCTACAAAGGTCTCTCTCATCCATAGGAGACTGCCCGAGATAGCACTCTCCAGTTTTTTCCCTAGTGAAGCTGAGAGGAGTTAGGGCTGATTTGCTGGCTTCTCCTAGCTCCATAGCCCCTACCAAGTCTGTCTGCCTATCACTGGATGGACAGGTGGGTAAACCTCCTTCCAAGTCCCTTGTGTTTTGGTGCTGGATTCCACAGCTCCCTCAGAAGTACTTTTGTTCATGGATAAACGCTGATTTTTAGTTGTTAAAAGGAGGAACAAAAAGGAGAAATATCTCACACTGCCGTGATGCTGTCACCATTTCATCCTTTGCCCAATTTTAAATCTGATTATTGTTTTTCTGCTACTGAGTTGTATGAGTTCCCCATATATTTTTGGATATTAAGCCCTTGTGAGATATATAGTTGGCAAATATTTTATCCCACTCTGCAGGTTGCCTTTTCATTTTGCTGTGTAGAAGCTTTCCCAAGGAAGGAAACTATAACTGAAGTAGATGCAACAGGATATTTTGCTCCTGGAGAAGTTTATCTTGCAAATATGGATAGTCCTCCACTAAAAACAACTTAGTTGTTTGCTCCTAAAAACTTAATTAAGCTCCTCAAATGTTAACCTATTCATATCCTAGAATCAAAGCATGTAAAGGGGGAAATAATTTGGTTGATAGTCTAATGTGTAATTAGATCTAGGCAACAAACTTTGAGGCTTTCTGAATCTTTAGAGCATTTTAATTATTTTATCAAATGGGTCCAGTCTATATCTTACTATGATTATAAAAGAGAAATATATTTCAAATACAGTTTTTGTTCTTGTTTGTGTTTTTCTTGAGAGAGAGCTTTATTTTGCTGTAACAAGGCAAAGCAGTCTTACAGAGCTGAAAAGAATTTCAGTTGATTCTAAAAGAATTTAAGTTGGGATGAATACTTTAACATGAAAAATAAATACTAGACAGTTTCATTTGTATATAAATATATCCAAGACCTTGAAAAAGGAACAAAATAGGAGGACTTACACTTTTCAATTTTGAAATTTACTACAAAGCTGCAACAATCAAGAGAGTGTGACACTGGCAAAATGATAATTCAATGGAATAGAACTGAGAATACAAAAATAAAGCCTCACGTTTATGGTGAGTTGATTTTTGACAAGGGTGCCAAGACAATTCAATAGGAGAAATAATAGTGTTTTCAGCAAATGGTAAAGGGACAACCTAATAGGCAATTGCAAAAGAATGAAGTTGGACCTTTACCTCACACCATATACAAAAATTAATTCAAAATGAATAGAAGATCTACAGTCAAGAGCTAAAGCTACAAAACTGTTGGAAGAAAATATAGACCTAAATCTTCATGACCTTGGATTAGGGTAAGGGTTGATTAGATATATCACCAAAAGCCCAAGCAGCGAAAGAATAAATAAACTACAGAATATAAAAATTAAAAACTTAGTTTCTCCTAATGAACACCATCAAAAAAGTGAAAAGACAATCCACAGAATGGCAGAATATTTTGTCAAGTCATGTATCTTATAAAGGTCTTGTTCTAGACTTCATAAAGAACAGCTACCTTCAGTAATAAAAAGGCAATCAAATGAAAAAGTGGGCAAAGGATCTGAAAAGCCATTTCTCCAAAGAAGATGTACACATAACCAATAAGCACAGGAAAAGATGCTCAATATTATCACCTACCAGGGAACTGCAAATACAAACCATAATGAGGTACCATTTCATACGCACTAGGATGGTGATAATTCTTTTAAAAATTTTAATTGAAAATAACAAATGTTGATGAGAATGTTTAAAACTTGGAACTTATTGACTGCTAGTGGGAATATATAATAGTTCATTCACCGTATCCCTAAAAGGTTAAACATAGAATTACCATGTGACCAAGGAATTCCTCTCTTATGTATATGTCAAAGTATTGAAAACAGTGGTTCAATGCTTATGCAAGATGCTTATACAAGAATTGTTCACATCTGTACTATTCACAATAGCGAAAAGTGGAAAAAAACCAATGTCCATCAACAGATGAATGGATAATCAAAATGTAGTATATCTATACAACGGAATAATATTCAGCTATAAAAAAGAAAGTAGTGATATATGCAACAACATGAATAAACCTTGAAAGCATTATGAAAAGTGAAAAAAAATTAGTTACAAAAGGCTAAATATTGTATGATTACTTTTATATGCAAGTTCCAGAATAGGCAAATCCATGGAGACAAAAAGCAGATTGGTGGTTGCCTAGGGCCAACATTTTGGAGGAAAAATATGGAGTGACTGTCAATGTCAATAGGACTACTTATTTGAGAGATGAAAATCTTCTGGAACTAGATAGTGGTGAAGGTTTGCACAAATGTGTATATACACAAAAAAACACCACATCATACACTTGAAACAGCTGAATTGGTTTTAGGTGAACTCAATAAACCTGTTATTAAACATATGTATAAAAATACTTCTATTCATTTTGGTTCATCAATCTGAATTTCTACAGAGAAAATCCTCAAGCTCTGGAACTGGGTTTGAATGTATAGTTTGGGCTTTTGCACTGAACTGGTGCTCAGCATTTCAAGACTTTTAATTATGCCAATTGTTAATTAAACTGGAATTAACAGTAAATAAACATGAGATATCATATGGGGTGATGAACATCTTATGATGATGGTTGCAGAAGTTGAAAAATTTACTAAAATTCATTGAACTGTATACTTGAAATGAGTGAATTATATGATGTATAAATTATGCCTCCATAAAATTATAAAAATGAGTTAAAACCTTTAATATTAAAAAATATTTGCCTTTTATTATTATATATCTTAAATTTTTTTCAACATGGGATTAAAATATGGAAAATGTCAATACATAAAATTCTGAAAGAAGAGATGAACAAAGTCATTTCACTTAACACAAAAATCAGAATCTAGTAACAGTTTCTTAATATTTCAGAAGAATAGATTTAAGTGTTTTGATTAACTAACACCAATAAACAATATTTTAATTTTAAAACCTTTGTGTCAAAAAATATAATATTTTCTTTATAAAGCAAGACATGTTTGTGAAGTAATCTTAGTGTTGGATAAAAAATTTCTTCTCTTTGTCTGAAAAATGAAAATGCTCCATTTATAGTAAGAATCTATATTCTTCTCTTCTCAATAAGGCCTTGACCTTGCCCTGCAGTCCTTGGCCCAATATTAGCAAAGAATCCTACTGAGTCTAGATTTAGCAGTTTTACCTGCTAAGGCAGTTTAGCAAGACTTTCTTTATATTGATATTTGATATTTAATCAAATATATTTTAATAATTTTCCATCCCCTGCCTCCTCGCCTTGTTTGTTGGCTATAAATCTCCAACTATCTTTGCTGTATTCGGAGTTGAGCTCAATTCTATTCTAAAGTCTCTCTCTCTCCTGCTGAAGTAGCTCAGATCTCTCTGCCTTGCTATTTTTAACATGTCCATGCAATTTCTCTCTAACAAAGCCCATCTAATAAAAAAATAGCATCAAACAGTTATAAGAAGGCAATAAGGAAAATAAGTCCATTGGACGTTAATGTGCCATTAGATATACAAGTGTGCAAGAGAACTATGCAAGTACAAGACAAAATTCAATTTAAAAATAAATAAATAATCAAATTAAGGGATCTTGTCACCCAAATAGTTTGGCAGGATCTTTCTTTAACATGATTTGATTGAGCTATAGTATGAAGTTTGGATACATTTCTGTCCCCTGTCTCTTTACTCACTTAATAGCTAAGTTTTTCAACTGAATGCAATCTGATGCGCTTTCTTTTTCATCGAATCTGCTGTTATACATATATACAGAAACAATCCATTGTGTTGATTAAACGTTTATGTGAAATCTCCTTGGAACGCTCATTAGTTGTCTGGCTGTTATCAGAGCTGGCTTTATTATAATCCTACTACTGATCAATGTGAAAAAAGACCTCTCACATCCACAAATTCCTTACTATATCATTTCCTTGGCATAATACACGAATGCTCCCTCCCCGCCTGTATCTTTCTCACTGATCAAACATAAAAAGAGAACACTTTAATTAAGTAGTCATCTTAAAGTCTGGGAATTTTTTTTACCCTTTTTTCCCATCATTTTCCCACCCGTAGGCTTATCAACCCCAAAGTTGGGACACATCCTGCTGATAGTGTTTTACAATCCTGACTCCTATGGGTTTTGGTAAGTTTTTAATAAATATGAGTGGATGAAATAAATAATGATTTTGACATTTTTCATATTTTAGAAGGTAGTTCATTTCTCATCCCAGGAAAGAGGTATCAATGTTATGAGGATATAACAAAACAGTTGTAACAAAAATTTTCACATCTGTAAACTTTTTTGTGAAGATAAAACAGATATTCACACCAGATGTGGGTACATGAAGTTTCAACAGTTCTTTCATTAAAAATATTTCTTTGCAAAATTGTAAAGATTTTTATTCATCTTCTAGAGCATTTTCTTGATTTTGCTATTTGCAAGTCATACAGCTTTTGATGAACTAGTGATTATACAGGGTGGCAAACAATGGGATGTGGTGTGGAGAAAACAGGGAGTTAATGAGAAAACTGAAGCAAGAGTTGTGTTAAATGTAGAAAAGTCTCATCAAAATTGTAATTGAGAGTTTGGGGAAGCTAGGACAGAGTGACCAGGTAGAGGAAGAATGCCTAGGGGACTTTGAATATCATCATTTGAACCCATTATTTCACCAGGAATTGCTAAATGCTAATATTCAAATACTTACACTTTTTTGTCTACTTGTTAGAATTTTAATTTTAAAAACAGAAATTTCCTTCAGCAACTACTTGATCACTCTGAATGTTTATTTTATAAATCGATAAGAGGCTGACTACTACTGTTCTCTCATTAATTGAGAGACTAGGCAATTTGTATTTTCTTTTTTTTTGCAACTTTCAGTTTTCTAAACACTTCACGGTAAATTATTACACTATTATCACAAACAACAAAAAAAGCAATAAAATATTGTTTAAAGTGAGAAAGTCACTTACTTTTTATTCCTCATTTGGCTATCTTATAGCAGGCACCTCAAAAAAAGGATGATCAAACCTGCTTTTTAATTTTTTTATCCCAAATCCTGCTTCCCCGTTTTTTTTAAAAAAATATTTTATTGTGGTCATATTGGCTACAATACTGTGTGAATTTCAGGTGTACATTACTATATTTCAGTTTATATGTAAACTGCATTGTGTTCACCACCAACAGTCCAGTTTTTATCCCTCACCATACATATGTGCCCCTTTACCCCTTTCACCATCCCCCACCCTCTAATGTTGTGGTAACCATTAATATGTTCTCCTTATCTATGTATTTTTTTGTCTTCCACATATGAGTGAAATCATACGGTTTTTGGTTTTCTCTGTCTGACTTATTTCACTCAGCAAATGGCACAAATGGACCTCAAGGTCCATCCATGTTGTCACAAATGGCACAATTTTGTCTTTTTTTAATTGCTGAGTGGTATTCCATTTTATGTATGTACCACGTCTTCTTTATCCATTCATCCACTGATGAGTACTTGGGTTGCTTCCAAATCTTGGCTGTGTGAATAATGCTGCAATGAACATAGGGGTGCATAAATCTTTTCTGAATTATGGATTTCATGTTCTTTTGATAAACACCCACTAGTGATATAGCTAGAAAATATAGTATTTCTATTTTTAATTTTTTGAAAAATCTCCATACTGTTTCCCATTGTGGCTGCATCAGTTTGCATTCCCACCAGCAGTATCTGAGGGTTCCTTTTTCTCCTCATCCTCTCCAACACTTGTTATTTCTTGTCTTCTTAATTATAGCCATTCTGACAGGTATGAGTTGATATCTCATTGTAGTTTTGATTTGCATTTCTGTAATAATTAGTGATGTTGAATTTCTTTTCATTTGCCTGTTGGCCATCTGTATATTTTCTCTGGATATATGTCTGTTCATATCCTCAGACCATTTTTTGATTGGGTTGTTCATTTTTCTCTTGTTGAGTTATACGTGTTTTTTATATATTTTGGAAATTAACCCCTTGTCGGATATATAATTTATAAATTTTTTCTCCCAGTTGGTGGGCTATCTTTTCATTTTTTTGTGGTTTCCTTTGTCTTACAGAAAGTTTTTGGTTTGATATGGTCCCATTTGTTTATTTTTTCTTTTGTTTCCCTTGCTCCCTTGCCTGAGTCGACATATTACTTGAAAAGATGCTACTAAGACCGATATCAAAGAGATACGACCTCTATTTTCTTCAATGAGTTTTATGTTTTCAGGTCATACATGTAAATCTATAGTCCATTTTGAGTTAATTTTTGTGTATGGTGTCTGATAGTGATCTACTTTCATTCTTTTGCGTGTGGCTGTCCAGTTTTCCCACCATCATTTATTGAAGAGAATTTCCTTACTCCATTGTATGTTACTGGCTTCTTTGTTGAAGATTAGCTGTCCACAGATGTGTGGTTTTATTTCTGGGCTTTCAATTCGTTCCATGGATCTCTGGGTCTGTTTTTGTGCTAGTCCCATGCTGTTTTGATTGCTATAGCTTTGTAATATATTTTGAAGTCAGGGGTTGTGATGCCTCCAGCTTTGTTATTTTTTCTCAGGATTCCTTTGACTATTTGGGGTCTTTTGTTCCATAAAAATTTTAGAATTCATTATTCTATGTCCCTGAAGAAGTCATTGGAATTCAGAGTGGGATTGTGTTGAATCCATAGATTGCTTTCGGTAAATTAGACATTATAACTATGTTTATTCTTCCAATCTAGGAGCATGGAATATGTTTCCATTTCTTTATATCTTCAATTTCTTTCAAAAATTTCTTACAGTTTTCAATGTGTAGATCTTTCAACTCCTTGGTTATGTTTATTCCTAGGTATTTTATTCTTTTCGTTGCAATTGTAAATGGGGCTGTGTTCTTTATTTCTCTTTCTGCTAATTTGTTGTTAGTGTACAGAAGTGCAACCAATTTTTATATGTTGATTTTTGTACCAAGCAACTGCACTGTATTTGCTGATTATTTCTAATAATTTTTTGGTGGATCATTTTTAGTGGTTTTCTAAATATAGAATCATATCATTTTCAAATAGTGACAATTTTACTTCTTCCTTTCCTGTTTGGATACTTTTTATTTCTTTTTCTTGTATAATTGTTCTGGCTAAAACTTCCAGTACTATGTTGAATAAGAGTAGCAAGAGTGGGCATCCTTGTCTTGTTCCTGTTCTCAGAGGGATGGCTTTGAGTTTTTCAGCATTGAGTATGCTGTTGGCTGTGGGTTTGTCATGAATCACCTTTATTACGTCTAGGTACTTTCTTTCTATACCCATTTTATTGAGAATTTCTATCATAAATTGATGTTGGATCTTGTCAAATGCTGTCTCTGCATCTGTTGAGATAATCATGTGATTTTTATTCTTTATTCTGTTAATGTGGAGTATCATATTGATTGAATTGTGGATGTGAATCATCCCTGCTTCCTGGGAAAATTCCATTTGATTGTGATATGTGGTTCTTTTAATGTATTATCCACCATTTTTTCCAAGCTCTACTAGCTGGATACCAGGTATCAATTAAGGCAATTCCTTCTCCCTCCCTCCACTATCTGATACTATTAATTAATGGGTCCTATCAATTCTATTTGATTAAGAAATGATGACATGGTGTTGATGATTCTGCTAACGCACTCCCTTTGTAATATTCACTGTGTGTCAGAAACTCTTCTACATGCTATTCGTGTATTATGTATTTACACAATTTTCTGTTCAGGTAGCTTCTCCTATTGTAATTATTTTACAGATGTGGAAACTGTGGCTTTGTGAGTAACCCAAGGAAGCAACAGAGCCAGAATTCTAACCCCGAAATTCTGATTCCAGAGATTGCACTCCTTACCAGCACGGCTTTGAGAACATCAGTTGATTCCTCATCATTAGGAAGTGACCTTCTTTGTCTCTAGTTTTTTACTCTGAAGTCTACTTTATTCTGAAGTCTACTTTGTCTGATATTAATATAGCCAATCAGCTCTTTTATGACTAGCACTAGTAGAGCCTGTATCTTTTTTCCATCCCTTTACCATTTACCTATCTGTATTTTTATATTAACTGTGTTTTTCTTGAAGTCAGCATATAGGTAGATCTTCCTATTTTTATCCAGTCTGCAAAGCTTTGCCTTTTAGTTAGAGCATGTAGACCATAAACAGTTAATGTGCTAATTAATATAGTTTTCTGTATGTCTCATCTCTTACTTATTTTCATTTTTCTCTTTACTAGTCTCCTTTTCAATTAACCAAATAGTGCTTATTCCATTTAATCTCCTTTGTTAGCTTGTTAATGGTAACTCTTTGTTTTGTTGTTTTAGGTGTTGCTTTGAGGTTTATGGTATGTATCTTTAACTTATCATAATTTGTCTCAAGAGACTTTATACTTTTTCATTTACAGCAAAAGAGACTTAAAAATTGTATATTTCCTTTTCTCCCCTCCCAACTTCATGCTATTATTGTCATGCATTTTACCTTTCCTTATGTTGTATACCTACAATACATTGTTACTATTTTTGCTTCAACAGTCTATTCAGTTTTTAAAAGATTGACCTAGGGGCCAGCCTGGTGGCACAAGTGGTTAAGTGCGTGCGCTCCACTATGGAGGCCCAGGGCTCACCAGTTCGGATCTCGGTCACGCACCAATGCACTGCTCAAACCATGCTGTGGCGGCATTCCACATAAAGTGGAGGAAGATGGGCATGATGTTAGCCCAGGGCCAGTATTCCTCAGCAAAAAAAGAGGAGCATTGGTGGATGTTAGCATAGCACTGATCTTCCTCACACACACACACACACAAAGATTGATTTAGAAGGAAAAGAGTCTTACAAATTTATCCATATAGTTACCATTGCTGGTGCTCTTCATTCTTTCGTGTAGATCCAGATTTCCATCTGATATTCTTTTCCTTCTGCCTGAAGGACATTCTTTAACATTTCTTGTAGTGTAGATCTGATAGTGATGATTCTTTCAGCTTTTGAATGTCTTCAATCCTGCTTATTTTGACTAGATTTTCTGAAAGGTATTTGCCATATATAAATTATGCTAAGTGAAATAAGTCAGATGGAGAAAGAAAATACCATATGATTTCACTCATATGTGAAAGATAAAAAAAATAATAAAATAAATGAACACACAAAAAACACAAATACAGAGAACAGATTGGTGGTTACCAGAGGGGAAGGGGGATGGGGGAGGGCAAAACGGGTTAGGGGAATCAATTCTATGGGTGACGCACGGAAACTAGATTTTGGTAGTGAGCGCACTGTAGTACATACAGAAGTTTAAATATAATGTTGTACAGATGAAACATATAATATTATAAACTAATGTTAGCTCAATTAAAAAAAGGGAAAATAGGTTTATAGGAGGTTTTTTTCTTTATTACTCCACTGTCTTCTTAATCACACTGCTTTTGATAGGAAATGTGACCTTGTCCTTAACCTTGTTCTTCTGTACATGTCTTTATCTCCACTATGGCTGCTCTTAAGATTTTATCTTCATGATGATTTTTGAGGGCCAAGATTTCTGACCTATTTCCCAAATTCAGTTCTCATTAGCAACTTTGCAGGTCTAGCTTTTATGAAGACCTGATATACCAAGTCTTATTGCCCTCATAGGTTCTACTGAGGTTTCCTCCCACTGAACATTCTGCAGGATTGCTTCCCTGGCTTATACCTATTCTTTTGTATTTCAAATCTCAGCTGAACCTAGGTTGCATATCTATACTCTCCACATGGGAACATAAGCATTAAAACTTCCTGTTGTGTCTTTGAGAAGGCAGGGCTTAGAATGTAAGAATTATTATATTTGTAGGAATTAAACATTTTTACATGACAAGTGACAAAAGATAATGAATTTACAATACAGTACAAAATATTTAATTTACAGTAAAAAGTAAGAATGACACAGTGGGATAGCAGAATAGCAGTTCCCCAGCCTCAGTCCCTCCCCCACTAGAAACCCTGACTAAACAATTATCTAGAGATTATTATGACTTTGTGTAAATTCCAGATTACAGCACACTGATAGAGCACAAAACTTTTAAAAAATCACATTCAAAGGGTAATTCAGGGGCTGGATTGGTGATGTAGTGGTTAAGTTCACACACTCTGCTTTGGCGGCCTGAGGTTCATGGGTTTGGATCCTTGGTATAGACCCATACACTTCTCATCAAAACATTCTATGGTGGCATCTCACATACAAAATGGAGGAAAATGGGCAAAGATGTTAGCTCAGGGCTAATCTTCCTCAGCAAAAAGAGGAGGATTGGCAGTGGACGTTAGCCCAGGGCCAATCTTCCTCTCCCCCCACCAAAAAAAGAACAAAGAGTAATTCCTATGATATATATTACCCTTATTATGTTGAGGTAACGTCATTATAGACCTACTTTGTTTAGAGCTTTTATCATGAAAAAATGTTGAATTTTGTCACTTTGTCTGCATGTCTTTTGCCCCAAGCTGGGACAGCATGTACCCAGGAGAATTTCTTTGGCCCATGATTTCTCCAGTGGGGAAAAAAGAGACTGAAGTGGCTGTCCAACTTCCTTAGTGATTCAGGGCACTGGCTGGCAGACCCTCTTCTGTCTGGCCATGTGGAACACTGGGAATTGGCAGGCTAGACAACTTGGGGAAAGGTAGTAGAAAGAGAAGATGCAGGGTATCTCAGTGGTGATGCATATAGAATTCAGTGTTGGCACCCAGGCCCACGGTCAGCCTCCTGTAACTGTGGCCCCTGCCAGCCCTGTCCAACAGTGGAGACACATCATCCAGACTCTCGTTACAATGGAACTGCTCCAGTTAATTGTCAATACAGAGCACTAGCAGGTGGCCACACCTGCTTGTGGTTGCCACTAACTGGCTCATCTAGAATCCCCAGATGGGCTGACTAGGGAAAATCTTCCTTGCTAAAGCCAGCCTGTAAAATAAAAACTGGAAGAGGTAACTGCTCCTTCAAATAAGAAGACACCAAGGCAAGGCTACAAGGATTGTGAAGAATCAGGCAAACATGACACCACCATGAGAAACTAATATCATAAAGAAATGGAGATCAATGAACAGCTTGACAAAGTTCTCAAAATAATCATCTTAAAGAAGTTCAGTGAACTACAAAAGAAAAGACAACTAAACAAAATTAGGAAAACCATACATGTACAAAATGAGAAATCCAACAAAGAAATGGAAATCATTTTTAAAAATCCAGAAATCCTCCAGCTGATGGATAAAATGTGAGAACTCAAAAATTCAATAGAAAGTTTCATAGGTTAAAATCAAGCAGAAGAAAAAATCATTTCAAATTATCCAGTTAGAGGAACAAAAAGAAAAAGTACAAAAAAGAATGAAGAAATAACATACCAAAACAAATGTGATGCAGCAAAAAACGTTTAAGTAGAAAGTTATACCAATAAATCCAATAAACACATTTAAAAAATCTCAAACAAATTAGCTTTAAACCTCATAGAACTAGAAAACGAAGAAACTAAGCACACAATTAGCAGAAGGAAGAAAAAAATGAAGAGTAGAGCAGAAATAAATGACAGAGAGAGTAGAAAAATAATGGAAAAAATTAAAAAACTAAAAGTTGTCTTTTTCAATGATTAATAAAATCAACAATCCCTTAGCTAAATTAAGTAAGAAAATAAGAGAGAAGACTCAAATAGATAAAATCAGAAGTGAAAGAAGAGACTTTACAACCAATGCCACAGAAATAAAAAAATTCATAAAAGACTATTACAAACAATTACACTTGATAAATTGGAAAACTTAGAAGAAATGGATAAATTATTAGAAACATATAACCTACCAAGACTGAATCGATAACAAATGGAAACTCTAGGAGAGTGATGTCAAAAACACGGCAGAGTGAGCTGTTCTCTTTATCGTTTCCCTTTTGAACTACAACCAAATAGACGCTCATTGAGTAATGGAAGTTAGTAATGGAATTGTGCCATACAGCACAACAGCATGCCTGAGAGACCCATACAGCTATATATCCCAAAGTGGTTGGACTGGTTCCCTGGGAAGTGGTAGAGATAGGTGACCATGGCCCTACCTTTCCCTGGCAGCCCTGTGTGTGTGCCTGAATGCTTTCTCAGGCAGCATAAGTGCTCATAATACTGCTGTGGCCCCAACAGTGGGAATGTGCCTTGATTTGACTGTGGGCAGAGGCAGCGACAGACTGGCCCGGTGCAAGTTGGCCCTTTCCCAACTTGTGTGACAGCCCACACTGCCACTACAGTCCCAATGAGTGGCCCAGGCTCAGATCCCTCAAAGAAGCCCTACCCAACAAGCACAGTGGCTGGCGCAACTGTAAGAAGAAGTAGCAGCAGATATATAAGCACATGAGCACTTTCCAGGCCAGCACAAGCACCCATGGTACTGCTGCAGCCCCACAAGGGAGAATGTACCTCAGCACATCAGCAGCCCTAAGCCTGTGTGCAAATGCTTTCCCAGCCAGTGGAAACATCCATTGAAACCCCACAACTTCCAGCATATGGGGTGGGATCAGAAACATAGCTCCTACTTCCCCCTAGGAGTAGCAGATGGAATTTGTAACCTGATACTACCACAAATGCCCTGGCAAAACATTAGTTGATCCAACACCATGAGAAACTACAACAACAATTCACAGCAGAAGAGAATGACAAATCTCCAGACATCAACCCTGAAGTCACAGAAATTTACAATCTAAATGACAGAGAATTACAAAATAGCTGTCATAAACAAATTCAGTGAGTTACAAGAAAACTCAGAAAGACAGTGCAATGATCTCAGGAATAAAATTAGTAAGAAGAAGGAATACTTCACCAAGGAGATCAAAACCATATTTTTAAAAAAAACAAGCAGAAATTCTTGATATGAAGAACACAATTAGGAGATAAAAATGATCTAGAATCCTTAAAAAATAGAGCTGATGTTACGGAGGAAAGAATTAATGATTTAGAGGATAGAAATATAGAAATGCTTCAGGTGGAGGAGAAGGGAGATCTAAGATTATGAAAAATGAAGGAATTCTTTGAGAAATATTTGACTCAATTAGGAAAAGTAACATAAGGATTATAGGTATTCCAGAGGGAAAAGGGAGAGAGAAAGGAGCAGAGACCTTGTTCAAAGAGATAATAGCTGAGAACTTC
The DNA here is from genome assembly GCF_057802395.1 of Ceratotherium simum simum. Lineage (NCBI taxonomy): Eukaryota > Metazoa > Chordata > Mammalia > Perissodactyla > Rhinocerotidae > Ceratotherium > Ceratotherium simum. The sequence goes on from NC_141941.1 coordinate 13,065,757, forward strand.
CCAAACATGGGGAAGGAACTGAACTTACAAATACATGAAGCCAATAGAAATCCTAATTAAACCAATGTTAAAATACTTTCTCCAAGGCATATAATAGTAAAACTGGCAAAAGTCAACAACAAAGAAAAAATATTAAGGGCAGCAAGGCAGAGGAAAGGAACTTACAAAAGAATCCCTATCCAGCTTTCAGCAGATTTCTTGGCAGAATCCTTACAGGCTAGGAGGAAATAGAGTGATATATTCAAAATACTGAAAGATAAAAACTTTCAGCCAAGAATACTCTATCCAGCAAAACTATCCTTCAGATAAGGAGAAATAAAAGCTTTCCCAGATAAACAAAAGCTGATGGAGTTCATTGCCACTAGAACTTCCCTACAAGAAATGACCAAGGATGCCCTCGTACCTGAAACAAAAAGGCAAAGGTCTACAAAGCTTTAAGCAAAGACATAAATAGACAGACAAAATCAGAAAACTGCAGCTCTCTTTCAAAACAGGGTGGCAAACAATTATAACAAAAGATAAAGGGAAGGAAAGCATCAAAAGTAACTATGAATACTTCAACTTAGTCACAAACTCACAACACAAAACCAAAAAATTTATAACAAAAATAATGCACTAGGGGGAAGATGGAGAGGATGGAAACTGCTTAGGCTAATGGAGATACAAGGCTATCAGAAAATAAACTATCACATGTACAAGATCTTTCATACAAACCTCAAGGCAAACAACTAAGCAAAAAATCAGAGTAGAGCCACAGTTCATAAAGAGAAGAAAATATAGGCAGTACACTCTTTGACATTGGTCTTAACAGCATCTTTTCAAATATTGTGTCTACTCAGGCAAGGAAAACAAAAGAAAAAATTAACAAATGGGACTACATCAAACTAAAAGCTTCTGTAAGGTAAAGGAAAGTAAGAAAAAACTGAAAAAACAACCCACCAACTGGGAGAAAATATTTGCAAGTTATATATCTGACAAGGGGTTAATTTCCAAATATATATAGAACTCAACAACAAAAAAACAAACAATCTGATCAAAAAATGGACAGAGGAAATGAACAGACATTTCTCCAAAGAAGATATACTGATGACCAACAGACACATGAAAAGATGTTCAACATCATTAATTATTAGGGAAATGAAAATCAAAACTGCAATGAGATATCACCTTACACCTGTCAGAATGGCTATAATTAACAAGACAAAAATAACAAATGTTGAAGAGGATGCAGAGAAAAGAGAACCCTCATACACCGCTGGTGGGAATGCAAACTGGTACAGTCTCTATGGAAAAGAGTGTAGAGATGTCTCAAAAAAATTAAAAATAGAAATACCATATGATCCCGCTATCCCACTATTGGGTATTTATCCAAAGAACTTGAAATTGACAATCCAAAGAGATTTATGTTCATTGCAGCATTATTCACAATAGTCAAGATGTGGAAGCAACCCAAGTGCCCTGCTATGGATGAATGGATAAGGAAGATTTGGTATATATTCTCAATGGAACACTACTCAGCCATAAAAAAGGATAAAATAATCCCATTTGCAATAACATGGTTGGACATTGAGTATATGATACTAAGTGAAAAAAACAAGACACAGAAAGACAAATATTGCATGATTTCACTCATGTGGAAGATAAACACATGGATAAAGAGAACAGATTAGTGGTTACCAGAGGGGAAGGGGGCTGGTGTAAAGGGACCCATATGTATCTTGATGAGTACTATAAAAAAATATAGTGGCATGGCCATTAAGTGCACACGCTCCACTTTGGCAGCCCAGGGTTTGCCGGTTCGGATCCTGGGTGCGCACCGATGCACTGCTTGGCAAGACATGCTGTGGCAGCGTCCCATATAAAGTGGAGGAAGATGGGCATGAACGTTAGCCCAGGGCCAGTCTTCCTCAGCAAAAAAAGAGGAGGATTGGCAGATGTTAGCACAGGACTGATCTCCCCACAAAAAAAAAAGAAAAAGAAGTAATGTGGGAGTGACATCATCAACATGGTCACTCTCAATTTCAGGCCTCTTTACAAGAGGGCCAACTAGCAATTGCCCAGAGAAAAGACATCACTATGAAAATTCCAGAATACGGGAGTTAGGCTGAAGCACACTTTGGGCTACAGAGACCAAGAGAGATTGCAGTAGAAAGGTGAGTAGAATGGCTAAACTCTGACCATATTGCCCCTCCCTCAGGCTGGCACAGCACTGCACTGAGAGGGCCACCATGGCCTATGGTTGCTACAGTGGGAAAAAAGGAGTCTCATGCGGCCATCCAACTCCCCCAGCATTGTGGAACCTTGCTGGGAGGTCTATTCAGTCTCATCTCACACAGATTGCAGGGGCAGTCTGTAAAGCCTGAACACTGGAAATGAGATTGGGGTAAGAAGAGGAGTGGGGGTTTCAGCAAACCCAGTTAATCTTGGCAGACTGCCTTCTCCAAGAAGCAGCGCCTGAGCAGAGATCCCAGCCAGTGACTCTGCCCACCTGTAGAGCTGAGCCAGTGGCCCCAGCTGGTCAAGGAGTTTGGTAAACAGTTTAACCTGATTGGGCCCACAGCCAAGAAGGCTTACAGGCCTTGGAGCCTGTTCCACAGCTCTATTTCAGCAGGGAAACAAATCCATAGCCCCACTTACTGCTGCATATAGCTGGCAGTTCCACCTGACCAGGAGGCCTAACCAAATCACCCAAGAACCAGTGTAGGCCACCTTACAGCCCCACTTACAGTGACATCCATGCACAGAGACCAGCCAGTCACTCCATCCATTTTCAAAGCCAAGCCATGGGCCTTGGCTGTCCAAGGAGCTGGGTGGTAGTTCTGCTTAGTCACCAGAGAGCTGTAGTGGGTATGTAGGCTGTTCAAAGCCCCATCCAGACTGGGAAGCAAATTCAATGCCCTGCTTACTGCTGAATGGTAGCCTCAGCCCAGTCTGACCAAATAGCCTAACCAGAACACCCAGGAAGCTGTGAAGCCCACCCTACAACCCTGCTTACAGTGGCATCAGAGCAGAGAGCCCAGCCAGAAGCTCTGTCCATCTGCAGAACCAAGATTATGGCCTTGTCTGGCCAGTGAACCCTGAGGTCGCTTTTGCCTAACTAAGGACAACAGCCAATGAACCATACAAGTCTTGGAGCCTATTCTACTGTCCAAACTGGTCAGGAAAGCAAATTCAATGCCCCAACTACTGCTAAATATAGCCTTTAATAACACCTGACCAGGAAGTTGAACCAAGCACCAAGGAAAATGCATATCCCACCTTATAGGCCTGTTTACAGCAGTACCCAATCAGATAGCACATCCAGAAAATCTGCCTGTCTATCAAGCTGGTGGCCCAGGGACCACAGTGAGAAGTTATGCCTGATTGGAGTCACCATCCAATGAGCCGTACCAGCTGTGGAACCTGTTCTGTTACCCTTCTGGGGTAGGGAAGAGGATTAAAAGCCATACCTACTGCTGAATATAGTCTCAAGTTCAGCTGGCCAGGTGCCCTGGTGTGAGCTGGGTGGCCCATCTGACAGCACTTGCTTAGAACAGTGTCCAGCTGCAGAGCTGAGACAGTGGCCTTATCTGCCAGGAACTTGGTGGGCAGTCCTGCCTGATTTGGGTCCACAACCAACAACTTGTACCAGCCTGTTTTGCTATCCTATCAGTTAGGAAAGTGGGTTGACGGCCCTGCCTATTGCTGAATATAGCTCTCCGTCCTCAGGGCTATACTGCAGAATGGAGTATTCTGTAGGCTATATTCTACAATGCAGAAACCTAACCAGAACACCCAAGAAACTGTGTAGCCCATGCTATGACCCCACAGCTAGAGGCTTTTTCTGTCTGTAGTTTATAGGTAAACTCCAAGCTAATCTTATGGGTAAAGGATTGTCTCTGATGAAGCAAACCTGTAAACTCTAGAAGGGGTGACGACTTTCTCAAATGTGCAGATATCAACGAAAGTAATCAAGGATCATGAAGAATTAAGTAAACATGACACCACCAAAGGAAACAAATAAATTTTCAATATCTGAACGTAAAGAAGTGGAGATTATGAACTATCTGACAAAGAATTCAGAATAATTCTCTTAAAGAAGTTTAGTAAACTACAAGAACACACAGACAACTAAGTGAAATTAAGAATACAATGCATGAACAAAACAAGCAGTTCCACAAAGAAATAGAAATTAAAAAAGAACAAGCAGAAATCCTAGAGCTGAAGAATAAACTGAACTGAAGAATCCAGTGAAATTAAACTGCAGACTCAACCAAGAACAAGAACGAATCAGTGAACTAGAACATAGGTCACTTGAAATTAACCAGTCAGAGAAGCAAATAGAACAAAGAATGAAAAAGAATAAAAGAAGCCTACAGGACTTATGGGAAACTATCAAAGGGAAAAAAAAAAATCCACATTTTGAGAATCCCAGAAGGAAAGGAGAAAGAGAAAGGGACAGAAAATATACTTAGCAATAAAGGCTGAAAACTTTTCAAACTTGGGAGAGAAATGAACATCCAGATTCATGAGTCCCAAACCCACAAAGAAGTTGGACCTGAAAGGGGCTATGATGCAATACATTATAATTAAGTGGTCAAAGTCAGAGACGAGATAATTTCAAAAGCAGGAAAAGAAAAGTAATTTGTCAGATAAAGGGAGCCCCATAAGACTATAGGTAGATTTATCAACTGAAACTTTGCAGGCCAGAGGACACTGAGATGATATATTCAAAATATTGAAAGAACAAAATGACAGCCAAAAATACTATACCTGGAAAGGTGTCTTTCAGAAATGAGAAATACAGACTCTCTCAAACACCCCAAAACTGAAGAAGTTCGTCATCACCAGCCTGACCTTACAAGAAATGCTAATGGATATTCTTCAAATGGAAATAAAAGGATGCTAATTACCTCATAAAAGTTTATGAGTGTATGTGTAAAACTCACTGGTAAAGGTAAATATATAGTCAAAATTAGATATAGTAACAGTGGTATATAATTCATTTACAGCTCTAGTTTAAGAGTTTATATAAACTATTAAATATAACCAAAACTATAAAAAAATTTATTGGATGGACAATATAAAAAAATCTAAATTTTAACTTCAACAACTAAAATTTAGGGGCGAGAAGTAGAAGTATAAAGTTCATGTACAAGATTCATGTACGATGTTCATGTACAACCATCAATGTTAAGTTGTTACTAGCTTAAAATAGAAAGCTATAAATGTAAGATATTTTTATAAGCCTCATGCTAAACAGAAAGGAAAAACATGTAGTACATAAATAAAAGATTATGATAAATAATGCAAAGCATATTGGTACAAATACCATTAAATCACAAAGGAAGACAGCAAGATAAAAAGCAAAGAACAATTGATCTACAAAACAGTCAGAAAACAATTAACAAAATGGCAATAGTAAGTTGTTACTTATCAATAATTACTTTAAAAGTAAATGGATTAAAATATCCCTCAAAAGACATAGAGAATGACTGAATGGATTAAAAAAACAATGTCCAAAAATATGCTGTCTACACGAAACACACTTTAGCTTAAAAGACACACACAGACTGGCAGTGAAGGGATGGAAAAAGATATTTCAACCAAATAGCAACCAAAAGAAAACAGGGTAACTCTACTTATATCAGAAATAAATAGTCTTTAAGCTAAAAATGGTCAAAACAAACAAAGAAGCTTATTATATAATGATGAAGTGATCAATACATTAAGAAGATAAAATAATTGTAAATATTTATGCATACAAACATTGGAGAACATAAATATATATAGAAAATACTAACAGAAATAAAAGGAGAAATAACAGAAATAAAACAATAGTTGGAGATTTTAATATCCCACTCTCAACTATGAATAGATCATACAGAGAATCAATAAGGAAAGCATCAGTCAGGAAAAACAAATTTGAGCAACCCTATAGCCCAACAGATCTAACAGACATATGCAGAACATCATGCAAGAGGAGAATACATATTCTTATCAAGTGTACACAAAAAATTTTCTAACATATATCATGTGTTAAGCCAAAAAAGAAGTCTTTGCAAATTTATGAAGATTAAATCATGCCAAGTGTCTTTTGTGACTGCAAAGTTTTGAAAATACAAATCAATAAGAGGAGGAAACTGGAAAATTCACAAGTAATGAAAATAATAACACATCCCTGAACAACAAAAATGAAATCAAAAGAAAAATAAAATATTTGAGAGAAATGATAATGGAAACAACATACCAAATTATGGGATGCAGCAAAAGCAGTATATGAGGGAATTTTATAGAAATAAATATATATAGCAAGAAAAAAGAAAGTTCTCAAATAAACAACCTAACTTTACACTTCAAGGAATGAGAAAAAGAACAAACTAACCCAAAGTCAGCAGAAAGAAGGAAATAATAAAGATTGTAGCAGAAATAAATGTAATAGAGGACAGGAAAATAATATAAAACATTAACAAAATTAATAGTTAGTTCTTCAGAAAGACAAACCAACTGACAAATCTTTAGCTAGATAAACCAAGAAAGAAGAGAGAAGACCCAAATAAATAAAACTAGAATTGAAATACGAGACATTAAAATTGATACCAACAACTGTAAGCCAACATGTTGGACAACCTAGAAGAAATACATAAATTTCCTAGAAACATACAAGCTACCAAGACTGAATCAAGAAAAAATATAAATTCTGAATAGACCAGTAATGAATAAGAAGATTGAATCAGGAATCAAAAACCTGCCAACAAAGAAAAGTGGAGGCCCAGATGGTTTTACTAGTAAGATGTATCAAACATTTAAAGAAGAATTAATGCCAATCCTTATCAAACTCCTACAAAGAAATGAAGAAGAAATACTCTCAAATTCATTTGACGAGGCCAGAATTGCCTTGATACCAAAGAAACACAAGGACGCTACAAAAGAAAATGTAAGCCAATAACCCTAATGAATAGAGATGTAAAAATTCTCAATGAAGTGATAGAAAATCAAATTCAATGACACATTAAAAGAACCATGCACCATGATCAGATGGGATTTATCCCTGGGATGTACGGATGGTTTAACACAAGTGAATCAGTAAAAGTGATTCACAGTATTAGTAGAATGAAAGACAAAAATCATATTATCTTCTCAACAGATGCAGAAAAAGACTTTGACAAAATACAACATTTTTTCATGATAAAAATGCTTAAAAAATTGTGTATAGAGGGGACATACCTCAATGCAACACAAGCCATAGATGACCAACCCACAGCTAATGTCATACTCAGGGTTAAATGTTGAAGGCTTTTCCTTTGGGATCAGTATTCAAGACAGTATTGGAAGTTCTATGTGGAATAATCAGAAAGAAAAAGAAATAAAAGGCATCAGAATTGGAGGAGAAGAAGTAAAACTGTCTCTGTTTGCAGTTGACATGATTTTACACGTGGAAAATCCTAAAGACTCCACCAAAAAACTATTAGATATAATCAACAAATTCAGTACAGTGGCAGGATAGCAAATTGACATGCAAAAATCAGTAGCATTTCTATATGCTAACAACAAACCATCTGAAAAGGAAATAAGGAAATCAATCCCATTTACAATAGCATCAAAAACAATAAGATACTTAGAAATAAATTTAAGCTCTGCATGAAAGAACTGTAAATAAAAATTATAAGATGAAAGAAATTGAAGAAGACAGAAATGAATGGACAGATTCTGTACTCATGGATTGGAAGAATTAATATTGTAAAAATGTCCATGCTGCTCAAAGCCGTCTTTGGATTCAATGTAATCCTTACCAAGATGTCGATGGCATTTTTTTGCAGAAATAGAAAAAACATCCTAAAATTCGTGTGGAATCACAAAAGATCATGAATGGACAAAGCAATCCTGAGAAAGAAAAGCAAAGACAGTGGCATCACACTTCTAAAATGCAAACTATATTACAGAGCTATAGCTATCCAAACAGTAGGGAACTGGCTTAAAAACAGACATATAGACCAATGGAATAGAATAGGGAGCCCAGAAATAAATTCATACATATACAATAATCTAATATTTTATAAGGGACAAGAATACTCAGTGGAGAAAAGAGTGTCTTAAATAAATATTGCTGCAAAGATTGGATGTTCACATTCAAAAAGTGAAACTAGACCCCTGTCTTACACCACTCACAAACGTTAACTAGAAATGGATTGAAGACTTAAATGTAAGACCTGAAACCATAAGTCTCCTAACAGAATATATATAGGGGAAACCTTCTTGACAGTGGTTTGGCAATGAGGTTTTGGATGTCACCTACAGCACAGGCAACAAAAGAAAAACTGAACAAGCGGGACTACATCAAACCAAAAAGTTTCTGCACAGCAAAAGAAACAATCAACAAATGAAAAGGCAACTTACAGAATGGGAAAATGATTTGCAAACTACACATCTGTTAAGGGGTTAATATACAAAATATGTAAAGAACTTCTACAACTCAGTAGCAAAAAAGCAAATAATGCAATTTAAAAATCCGCTTTTCCAAAGAAGATATTCAAAGGCCAACACATAAATGAAAAGATGCTCAACATCACTATCAGGGTTATCAGGGAAATAAAGATCAAAATCACAACGAGATATCACCTCATACCTCAGTGGCTATTTTCAAATAACAAGAGATAAATGCTGGAGACGAATAAAGGGAACTCTCATGCACTGTTGGTGAGAATATAAATTGTTACAGACACTATGGAAAATAGTATGGAGGTTTCTGAAAAAATTATAAATAAAACTAAGATGATCCAGCAATTCTATTTCTGGATATTTAACTGAAGGAAATGAAATCACTAACCAAACCTGCCCTCCCATGTTCATTGCAGGATTATTCATAATAGCAAAGACACAGAAACAACCTCAGTGTTTGTTGACAGATGAATGGGTAAAGAATATATGTATATAAGTATGTAATGGAATATTATTCAGCTATAAAAGTAGAAGGAATCCTGCCATTTGCAACAACACAGATGAACTTTGATGGTGTTATGCTATAAGAGGTAAGTCAGAGAAAGACAAATATAATATGATCTCACTTATATGTGGAATCTTAAAGAAATCAAACTCATGGAAACAGAGAACAAATTGTGGTTGTCAGAGATGGGGGGCGGTATGGGAGAAATGAGTAGAGGACCAAAAGATACAAACTTTTCCTGTTATAAGTTAAATAAGTTCTGAAGATATAATGTACAGTATGGTGATTATATTTAGCAATATTATCTATATTTTATATTTGAATATTTGTATATTTCAGAGTTGCTAAAAGAGTAGATCTTAAAAGTTCTCATCACAGGAAAAATTGTAACTATGTGTGGTGATGAATGTTTACTAAACTTATTGGGGTGATTATTTTGTAATATATATACTTATCAAATCATGTTATACATCTTAAATTTATACAGTGTTACCCGCCAATATTATCTCAATAAAACTGGAAAAAAACAAGTAATGTATCTCTTGCTTCAATAGAGTTTGGGTGGAACTGAGCCAAGATTCCTCTTTCCCTAACTTACACACAACCCTCCTCTCCAGTTTCAACCTCTGGGTTGAACTCCTCAGACAATCCCTGCTAACTAAACCAGATAACTCCATTTGTGTGTGTGTCACAAATGTGTTAGTTCCTTGCAAGTGACAAACCGTGAGCTCCCAGCTTCAGTGAAATTATTCTGCCACAGTGAAGGCTGCTGGAAACCACGTGGTCAAACTGCATCTGTGGGCCTTCCACACCTATCACTATCTAGGCATCCCTTCTGACTGCAACAATGTGGTCTTTGAAGTTTAGGCCATTTCTTCTACAAGTTGGTCAAGGAGAAGCATCCTTAAGTCTCTTGAAGACACAAAATTAGCAGCTGTGTCCTCTTCCAAGATGGCCAGAAGCCAAGCCAAGATGAGTAGGGTGGCAGCTTGGATGCCACGAGAATCATCACGGTCTTGGAGAAGAACCTGAAATATCATTTTGGATCTACATGCCCTCGGTTCTGCCAATGCTCCGCACTACCTCTGTAACTTCTAGAGACTGTTTTCTTAGAGGAGGAGGTGACAGTCTTCAAGAAGAAGGACCATGGGGCTGGCCTCCATGGCATAGTGGTTGAATTCTGCATGTTCCACTTCTGCAGCCTTGGCTTGTGAGTTTGGATCCCAGGCCCAGACCTACACTACTCATCAGTGGTAGAGACCTGCATATAAAGCAGAAGAGGATTGACACAGATGTTAGCTCAGGGGTAATCTTCCTCAAGCAAAAAAGAAAAAGAAAGGAAGAATGGCAACAGATGTTAGCTCAGGGCTAATTTTCCTAAGCAAGAAAAAAAAAAAAAAAAAGATGGACCACCACATGATCAAACTCTGTATGCTGTCAAGCCCCCAGGCCAAGCTGGGTGAGTATCACTTGAAAAGGCTCAATTTCAAGCACAACTAGAAGCCTCTGGAGCCCAATGGCCTGGGGCTTCTGCCTCAGCCTCTTACTCCACCCATGAGACAGCTTTTTAAACACCCTGAAGCACTCCCCCAAGCTATTGACCAAGTGTAAACAATAAAGATGCTTTTGCAGCAATAAAAAATAATTTAAAATATGTAAGGCCGTCAAATATTTTCCCCCAATAAAATGTTCTTTTAATTGATGCTTTAAAAAATGGTTTGGGATAATAAAGGAAGGATGTTAAAAAGTATAACTCTACATTTTGATCTTGATTGTTGACAGCTTTTAAGCCTTATCCCTCCTCCTTCCCCTTTTATACTGTGTGTGGCATGCTGAAAAGAAAGTCCAGATACTACTTTTTGGCCAGCTTGGCTTCTTAGCTTTTTCTTGGCAAGCTCAAAGCACATGGACTCAGCTCCTGGCCACCACAGTAACTCCACCAGTATCCTTTTCCTGCCTTCTCAGGCCATTTTCAGACCAGCTTAGGAAGGCTTCCATGCTTTTCTCCTAAGCCTTCATTATCTGAGCAACAAATCTTCTTCCTGTGCTCTTGTGCCATCAGTATCAGCATCCATACCAAATTTTGGGTGGGAATCCATCTCACTGCTGATGATTGCCCATGAAACAGATGTATACAATATACTTTTCTAATTTATTAATTCACATATACCTTTCATTAAGAACATCAGAAAGACATCTTTTTTTCTAAATGTGGTAGAAGAGAGCAATAATTAGTTGATGAAAGCCTCGTAAATTAAAAAAATTATATTAGAGTTAAAGCCATTAAATTAAGCCATTGCTTAGTTTATTATGATCTGTAAGAAACAATGTAAAAGCTAAAATTATATTTCAATGTTATCTTGATTTAAGTTTCCATAAATTTGTTGGTATTATTGTTGATATATATTGATTTGTATTTTTAGATGGTTAAAGACTGGAAAAACAATTTGCCACAATGCTTAAATATATAAAAAGATGGATGGTTTCTTAAATTATCTGCTCACTTTTAAAAATTGATATATAAATGACACATCATTGCATAAATTTAAGGTGTACAACATGTTGGTTTGATACATTTACATACCGTAGTAATTACCCCCATATCGTTAGCTCTCACCTCTAACATGTCACACAATTATCATTTCTTTTCTGTGGTAAGATCAACTAATATCTATTCCCTTAGTAATTTTGAAGTTTATAGTATAGTATTATTGACCATAATCACCATACTGTGCATTAGAGCTCCAGAACTTATTTATCTACTGTTTATAAATTTATACCCTTAAACATCATCACCCCATTTATCCCAACACCCAGCTCCTAGTAGCCACCATCCTACTCTCTGTTTCTATGAATTTGGCTTTTTCAGATTCCACTTATAAGTGAGATCATACCGTATATGTCTTTCTCTGTTTGACTTATCTTCTTACCATAATGCCCTCAAGGTCCCTCCATTTGCTACAAATGGCAGGATTTCATTTTTCCTTACGGCTGAATAATATTTCATTGTGTGTATATATATCCACTGTGTATATGTGTGTGTGTGTGTATGTATATATACATATATGCATACACACATATATATATGCTGCATTTTCCTTATCCATTTATCCATTGACAGACCTTTAGGTTGTTTCCATATCTTAGCTATTGTGAATAGCACTGCATGACCATGGGTGTGCAAATATGACTTTGAAATACTGATTTCATTTCCTTTGGATATACATCTAGGAGTGGGATTAGTGGATCATATAGTAGTTCGATTTTTGATTTACTGAAGAACCGCCGTGCTGTTTTCCATAGTAGCTGTACCAATTTCGTTCCCATCAACAGTGCACAAGTGTTACCTTTGCTCCACATCCTCACCAACATTTATCTTTTATCTTTTTGGTAATAGCCATCCTAACAGATGTGAAACAGTATCTCATTGTGGTATTGGTTTGCATTTAGCAGATGATTACTGGTATTGAACATCTTTTCAAGTACCTATTGGGCATTTGTATGTCATCTTTGGAAAAATGTCTATTTATGTCCCTTGCCCTTCTTAAAATTGGATTATTTACTTTTTTTGTTTTGCCTTTGAGTTGTATATGTTCTTTATGTATTTTGGACATTCGCCCCTCATCAAATATATAGCTTGCAAATATTTTCTTCCATTCTGTAGTTTGTCTTTTAATTTATTGTTTTCTTTGCTGTAGAAAAGTTTTTAGTTTAATTGGGCCCAGATTTTTATTTTAGATTTTGTTGACAGTGGTGTTTTTTTTTTTTTTTTTTGATGTGTGTATATGAGGAAGATCAGCCCTGAGATAACATCTACCAATCCTCCTCTTTTTTTGCTGAGGAAGACTGGCCCTGGTCTAACATCCATGCCCATCTTGCTCCACTTTATATGGGACACTGCCACAGCATGGCTTCACAAGCGGTGCGTCGGTGCGCACCCGGGATCCGAACCAGTGAATCCTGGGCCGCCGCAGCAGAGCATGCACACTTAACCACTTGCGCCACTGGGCTGGTCCTGTTGCCTGTACTTTTGATGTCTTATCCAAAATATCACTGCTAACACCAATGTCAAGTATTTTTCTTTTTTTTTTTTTTGCTGAGGAGGATTCACCCTGAGTTAACATCTGTTGCCAATCTTCCTCTATGTTGTATGTGAGGCACAACTACAACATGGCCACTGACAGACGAGATTAGCTCTGAACCCAGGAACTGAACTCAGGCTGGAGAAGAGGAACACCCAAACTTAACCACTAGGCCACTGGGGCTGGCCCTTAGGATCTTTTTCATTATGTTTTCTTCTAGGAGTTTTATGGTTTCAGGTCTTGCATTTAAATCTTTGATCCAATTTGAGTTCATTTTTGTGTGGTATAAGAAGGGTGTACAGTTTCAGTCTTTTGCATGTGCATCCAATTTCCTTAACAGCATTGATTAAAGAGACAGTCCTTTCCCTTTGTTAAAAATTATTTTACCGCATATGAATGGGTTTATGTTCTATGTGTGCTTGAGAAGAATGTGTATTGTCCTGCTGTTGAATAGAGTGTTTAGTTTGTCTCTTTTAGGTCCATTGGTTTGTAGTGTCAGTTAAGTCCATTATTTCTTTGTTGATTTCCTGTCTAGATGATCTATCCCTTGCTGAAAGTGGTGTATTAAACTACCCTACTAGTATTGCATTAGTATATATTTGTCCCTCCAGACCTGTTACTAATTGTTTAATATATTGAGATGCTCCACTATTGTGTGTGTATGTTTACGATTGTCATATCTTCCTGATGAATTGACCACTTTATTGTATAATGACCTTCTTAGTCTTGTGTTAACAGTTTTTTACTTGAAGTCTATTTTTTCTGATATAAGTATAGCTACTCCTGCTCTATTTTGTTTTCTATTTACATGGGTCTTGTTTTTTTAATCCATTCTGCCACTCTATGTCTTTTAATTGAAGAATTTAAACCTTTTACATGTAGAATAATTATTAATAGGTAAGGATCTACTATCACTATTTTTTAATTGCTTTCTGATTATTTTGTAAATCTTTTCTCTCTTCTCTCTTTTTGTGGTGATATGCTTTGATTTTTTTCTCTTTATTATTTTTGTATGTATTCCAGATTTTTGTTCTATCATTAACATGAGGCTTTCATAATACATTTTATAGTTATAACTATATTTTTTGTTTTGTTTTGTTTTCTGGTTTTTGTGTGTGTGTGAGGATGTCAGCCCTGAGCTAACGTCTGATGCCAATCCTCCTCTTTTTGCCGAGGAATATTGGCCCTGGGCTAACATCCGTGCCCATCTTCCTCTACGTTATATGGGACACTGCTACAGCATCACTTGACAAGTGGTGCGAGCCCAGGATCCGAACCTGCGAACCCTTGGGCTGCCTAAGCGGAGCGCGCATTCTTAACCACCACGCCGCCAGGCCGGCCCCAATTATAACTGTATTTTAAGCTGATGATAACTTCAATTGCATAAGAGAATTCTACCCATTTACTGGCGCTCCCCAACATTTTATGTTGATTACTAGGCAGTTTACATCTTTTTATATTGTGTATCCATTAACATAATATTGTAGCTATAGTTGTTTTTAACACTGTTGTCTCTTAACCTATATAATAGAGTTCAAAGTGATTTACACATCACCATTAAAGTAGTAAAGTATTTTGAATTTTTCTATATCCACCTTTACCAGTGAATTTTATATGTTCATGTTTTTATGTTGCTAATTGGTATTCTTTCATTTCAGTTTGAACGACTCCCTTTAGCGTTTCTAGCAGGGCAGGTTTAGTGATGATAAATTCTCTCATTTCTCTCTCTCTCTCTTTTTTTTTTTTTGTCTGGGAAGGTGTTTATTACTCCTTCATTTCTCAATGACAACTTTGCTAGGTAAATTATTCTTGATTGATAATTTTTTTCTTTCGCTACTGTGAATAAACCTTCCCACTCTCTTTTGGCCTTCAAAGCTTCTGCTGAGAAATCTGCTGGTAGCCACATCCCTTGTATGTGATGAGTCATTTTTTTTCCCTTTCAAAATTCTTCTTGTCTTTGATATTTGAGAGCATGATTATAGTGTGTCTCAGTGAAGATTTCTTTGGATTGAATCTATTTGCAGATCTTTGAGCTCCCTGTACCTGGATGGCTCTACCACTCCCTGGATTTGGGAAGTCTAGACACTATTTCTTTAAATAAGATTGCTCTATCTTTCTTATTCCCTTCTCCTTCTGGGGCTTGTGTAATATGAGTATTGTTTCCTTGAGGGTGTCCCATAATGCATGAAGACTTTCTTTACTCCTCTTCATGATAATTTCTTTGTTCTCCTCTGACTGGATAATACCAAGAGATCTCTCTTCAAACTCACAGATTCTTTCTTCTGCCTATGGGTCCTGCTGTTGATGTTATCTGTTGCGTTTTTCATTTCATTGTATTCTTCAGAATTTCTGTTTCTGGATTTTTTTTTTTTATGATTTCTATCTCTTTGTTGAACTTCTCATTTCCTTCCTGTACTGTTTCTCTGAGTCCATTGAGTCATCTATTGTGCTTTCTTGAATCCTGCTGAGCTTCATTAAAATAATTATTTTGAATTCTTTTTCAAGTTACTTGCAGATCTCTACTTCTTTTGGGTCAGTTACTGAAAAATTATTGTGTTCCTTTGATGGTGTCATGTTTTCTAGCTTTTTTGTGTTTCTGATGGTTTTGCACTGACATATGTGCATTTGAGGATGCACTCACCCCTTCTATCCTTTTCAGACTGGCTTCAGTGGGAAGACTTTCACATGGAGGTGGCTGTAAGGGTGGTGGGTAAGATGCAGCATCTATGGTTCCTCAGAAGGCACAGTGGTATAGTCTCTGTGTTGCTTTATTGGCTGAGGTTGACACTGGCCAGGCTGCAGAGGTCTTCTGTAGCCAAGACTGCAGAGGTACTGTGGGTGGCAGTGGCAGGTACGGCTATTGGGATCATTGGGGGCAAAGGGTGCTGGGGTATTCTTGTTTCTTCTTTTTTTCCTGTGGGAAGAAAATCTAGCCAAGGGAACCTTCTCATCAGCTGGGCTGGTGTTCTGGCACTCAGAATACTCAGAGTGATATTGAAGCCAGGGCCCAGAGATCAAGCTCATGACAAACCACCACAGTGCCTGGATCCTGGGGAACAGGCACACTTGCTGGAGCCATGGCACTGGTGTCTAAGGTGTGCTGATCTAAGGTGTGGAGATCTGTTTGCAGCTCTCCCATGGAAATGGGATCTGGGTCTCAGGAGCTTGCCACAGTGACTCTGGCTGTGGGTGGGAGTTATGCAGCGGTTGCATGGACTATTCGATAATAAGATGTAGCTGTGGCTTGGACCCAGTGGGCAGCGTGCAATAGCAGCACAGCCTGGGGATGATGGGGCAAAGTCTAAACACTGGCCCCAGTGCACAGTCCTGTTGGTTGTCTGTTAAAGCCACTGTCAGGATATGGGGAGCTGGACTCAGAGCTGGGGCAGCATGGCCTGGTAGTGATGAGTCAGAGCTGTAACCTAGGATCTGGAGGGTGGGTCTCAGGGAAGCAGATGCTGACCCTGTAATGGTTCTGCAAAGGTGCAACTAGGGGCCAGAGATGGGACACACAGCTGTGATACCTCTGGTCTCATATACAGTGAGGTACTGTGACATCCCAATCCTGGAGAGCAGGGCACAGAAGCAACTGGGACACTTGAGGACAGGTTTCATTATAGCAACAGTTCCTGCCTCAGGTATTACATACAGTGGAGAAGACTCTGGGGCAGCTTCCTCAGTTGGGATCAGAGTTGGTGGATATTGTGAGAGATTTCTGCAGCAAAGGCTGCAAACATCTACAGTGGTGAGACTTGCTGGAGTTTTTCTGCTCTTTTTTCACCTTGGGGTAAATTTCCTCTGAATGACTCCCTTCTGGTGTTGAAATTCTCCTGACTGGGGGATGGGGTGATGCAAATAATTTCTGTACTTTCCCATTCTGCCACTGTGATGTTTGAGCTCCACAGGTTTTTCCTTCTGCTTCTTTATAGTTTAGCACTTTCCTGAGCTATTTTCTTTGGTTTGTAGTTGTTCATATGTTGTGGTGGTGGTGTTTTGTTTTTGTTTTTCTTTTGGTCAGAGGGAGATGAGTGTTGGAAACTCCTTGCCCTCTATCTTGCTGGTGTTCTACCCGCTGACTTTTAAAGAGTATCGAAAAGACAAAGACAGCCATGTTTTAAATAAATAAATGGATCTTGATTTAAATTTTCACTATGAATCACTTTATATTGTTACAACACACACCACCTTACTAAATTAGAATTAAATATTTTTTTCCTATTTTATTTTTCCATCTTCATTGATATATAATTGACAAATAAAATTGTATATATTTAAAGTGTACAATGTGATAATTTTATATATGAATATATGTTCAGGCACGATTAAGTTGATTAACACATTCACTCTCAATTACTTTTTTTTCTTTATAGTGACAATGATTAAGATCTACTCTGTTTGCAAATTTCAAGTATACAATATAGTATTATTAACACCATGCTGTACACTAGATATCCAAAATTTATCCATCTGACAACTGAAAGTTTGTACCCTTAAATCAACTTCTCCCTATTTCCCCAACCCTCTAGAACCTGGAAACCACTGTTCTAATCTCTATTTCTATGAGTTGGACTATTTTTTAAGATTCCATGTATGAGTAAGATTATGCAGTATTTGTCTTTCTCTGTCTGGTATATTTTACTTGGCATGGTATCCTCCACTTTCATCCATGTTGTCACAAATGGAAGAATTTCCTTGTTTCTTGTATTTGAACAATATTCCATATATATGTGCATATATATGTGTGTGTATATATATACATATATATGTACATATATGCTATATACATTTTTTTAATCCATTATTAAACTGTGGACACTTAGAATGTCTCTGTGCTTTGGTTACTGCGAATATGTTGCAATGAACACGGGAGGGCTGATGTCTCTTCAAAACAGTGATTTTATTTCCTTTAGGTACGTATCCAGAAGTAGGATTACTGGATCATATAGTAGTTCTATTCTTAATTTTTTGAGGATCCTTCACACTGTTTTTCATAGTGGCTGCACTAGTTTACTTTCCCACAGTGCACAAGCTTCTCTTTCTCTACCTCCTTAACAACACTTGTGATCTCATTTTGATAATGGCCATTCTGACAGGCATGAGGTGACAGCTCATTGTGGTATTGATTTGCATTTCCCTGATGATTAGTGATGTTGAGCATGTTTCATGTTCTTTTTGGCCATTTGTATATCTTTTATAAAAATTTTTATTCGGGTTTTTGCTCATTTTTAATTCAATGATGTGGGGGTTTTTGCTTGAATTGTATGAGTTCTTTATATGTTTGAATAATAACTTTTTATCAGCTGTATGGTTTGCAAATATTTTCTTCCATCCCACAAGTTGCCTTTTTATTCACTGGTTGTTTCTTTTGCTGTGCAGATTTTTAGTTTAATATAGTCCTACTTGTTGACCTCTGCCTTTGTTGCTTGTGCTTTTGGTTTCATATCCAAAGAAATAATTGCCAAGACTGATGTCTAGAAGCTTTTCTACTGTTTTTCTTCTAGGAGTTCTACTTTTAGGTCTTACATTTAAGTCATTAATCCGTTTGAGTTAATTTTTGTGATTGGTATTACAGAGGGGTCCAATTTCATTCCTTCCCACATTGTTATCCAGTTTCCCCAACACCATTTACTGAAGAGACTATCCTTTCCCCATTGAATATTCTTGGCTCCCTAGCGGGTGCAGGTACCCAGTTGCAGGGGCTAGCAGCAGGTGAGCCCAGTGTTGTAGCTCAGTGACATGAGTCAGCCAGATTTGGGCGGACAAGTACCTATGGACGCCTTGGCTGTCCTCATGCACTCCTGCTGCTTTAGGAGCTTGACCAGGGCATCCACAGCAGTGGAACCTGGCGACAGGAGTTGACTTGGCCAGGGGAAAGTGCACAGCTGCAGATGCTAAGTACAGGCATGTCCAGCAGTGCAAGCTAGTGACAGGAGTTAGGGCCAGTTCCAGTTTCATAGGCAGCTCTGTGGGCCTTAGCTGTCAGCATGCACTTCTGGGGCTGTAGGGGGCTAGCCACAGAGCACATAGGATGTTGGGGGCAGCTGCAGTGGGTCTAGGCTGGCATCTTGCATGTTCACAGCTGTAGAGACCAGGGTTGGTTGTCAGTGCAGGTCCCCAGCTGAGGGGAGAGGAGGAAGTGGAATGGGACTCATATGGCTGGCATCTGCAAATGAAAAATGTGGGGTGAAAATCTCAGCAGAAATCTGCAGAGGGTCCACATGGGCTCTGTTGGCCATTGGTTTCTTCAGTAGCAAAAGCTGATGGAGTTCTCTTGGGAGCAATCTGCCAGGATCCTCAGTGATGAAAACTGTGGGGTTCTGCAGTGTCAGTGTCAGTCTACAATGTGGGAAGGAATGAAATTGGACCCCTCTGTAATACCAATCACAAAAACAGGGGGTTATTGTGATTCTCTGTGAAGGCTGCTGGGGTTCTCTGCATGGCAGACCTTAGAGCCATGGTTGCTTCCATTGCATGGCTGATAATGGTTGCCCCTTTCCTTTTCCTTGTTCTTAGCTATCTCCAGGTGTCTGAGCTTTACTTGTCTCTTGATGCGGTACAACCAAATTAGGTCCTTCTCTCTGTGCCCCAAAGGCTGGGGGAGCTGATCACTCACCCAGCTCTCCCTTTCCCAATGAGAGGAACTCTCTTCAGCCAGGGAGTTCCCTCTTGGCACTGATCAGTGCTGTCTTGGTAAATGAGATGATGCAGGCAAAGTGGAGCTGTTCTTGCTACCTGTTTTCTGCAATTATTCTCAGAATTTTTGTTCCACTGTGTTGCTGAAGCTTCTTAAGTAGACTTCTAAGCTTTCACAGAACAATATTCATTCATGGACAGCTATCCAATTGTTTATTTTTGTGGGGAGTTGCAGCCTGTGGTCTCCTACTCCATCATCTTGGTGACATCACTCCTTCCTATTTTACATTTTCATTATTGATTTATTCTTTGATGGACATTTGTTTCCATGTCTTAAATATTGTAAATAATGCTGCAATTAACATAGGGGTGCATATCTCTCTTTAAGATACTGATTTTATTTCCTTCAGATAAAAACTCAGAAGTGGGATTTCAGATCATATGGTAGTTCTGTTAGATTTTGGAGGACTCTCTATACTATTTTCCATAATGGCTGTACAAATACAGTCCCACCAACAGTGCACACCAGTTCCCTACACATTCTCACCAGCACTTAATCTTTTTTCTTTTTGAAAATAGCCATTCTAACAGTTGTGAGGTGATATCTCTTTGTAGTTTTGATCTGCATTTCCCTGGTGGTTAGTCATGTTGCTTAGTACACTGTTTCATGTACAGGTTGGTCTATTGTTTATCTTCTTTGGGTAATGTCTATTCAGGTCCTCTGCCCATTTTTAGTTGGATTATTTGTTTTTTTGCCATTGCATTGTATCAATTCCTTATATATTTTGTATATAACTCATCAGATATATGGTGTATGAATATTTTCTCCTATTATGTAGGTTGCCTTTTCATTTTGTTGTTTCTTTTGCTGTGCAGAAGTTTTTTAGATTTATGTAGTCCCACTTATTAAATTTTCCTTTTGTCACTTGTGCTTTTGGTGTCATATCCAAAAAGATTATTACCAAGATCTGTGTCAAGAAGTTTTTTCCCTATAGTTTTCCTTTTAGTTACAGGACTTACATTTAAGTCTTTAATCCATTTTGAGTTAATTTTCGTGAGCGATGTAAGGTAGGAGTCCAATTTTATTCTTTTGCATGTGAATATCCAGTTTTCTCAATATCATTTATGGAAGAGACTATCTTTTCCCCATTAAGTATTCTTTGACTTCTTATCCAATGTTAGTTGACTGTATATGTGTGGGTTTATTTTGGGGCTGCCAATTTCTTTCCAGTAGTGTATGGGTTTGTTTTTATGCCAGTATCATACAGTTTTGATTACTATCGCTTTGTAATATAGTTTGAATCAGGAAGTGCAATGCCTCCAGCTTTGTTATTCTTTCTCAATATTGCTTTGGCTTTTCTGGATCTTTTGTGTTTACATACAAATTATAGGATTGTTTGTTCTATATTTATATCTGTGAAAAATGGCCCTGGAATTTCTATAGAAATTGCATTGAATCTATAGATTACTTTGGGTGGTACAGATATTTTAACAATATTGACTCTCCAGATCAATGAATATGGTATACCTTTCCATTTATTTGTGTGTTCTTCAGTTTCTTTCATCAGGTATTATAGTTATTAGTGTTCAGGTCTTTAACCACCTTGGTTACATTTATCTCTATGTATCTTTTAGCCATTTATATAAAGTAATTATTGTTAGGCAAGTACTTACTAATGCCTGCTTCTTAATTGTTTTATGACTATATTGTAGTTTCTTTCTTCCTCTCTTGCTGTCTTCCTTTGTGAATTGTTGATTTTCCATAATGTCATGTTTGGATTCCATTCTTTTTCTTTTGTTTATCTACTGTAGGTTTTTGCTTTGTGGTTATCCTGAGGTTTACATTAAACATTTCATAGATACAACAGCCTATTTTAAGCTAATAAAATTTACTCTCCCAATTTTATGGTTTTGATGTCATGATTTACAATTTTTTATATTGTGTATCCATTCACTAATTATTGTAGCTATAATTATTTTAATACTCTGCCTTTTAACCTTTAAACTAGAGTTAAGTGATTACCAAATCATCATAACACAATATTAGAGTATTGTGAAGCTGATAATATACTTATATTTATGAGTATACAGTGTCATAATTAATAACCCCAAAGACTAAGATAGTCTGAAAAATAATTTGTGAACAGAAAAACAGATATACTCTTCTCTTTTTTTTGGCTTGCATTCGCCAATGCAAATTCCAAAAGTCATATGCTACTTTATTCTAGCTTCTAAAAAACTGGTCTAGGATTCCTACTGTTTTTCTTTTGACTGCTTATATATTCACTTGTTACTCTACATGACATGACTCTTTTTTTGCTCATAATATAAAAGTTTTTATTAGTGGGTGACTGCATGTGTATCTTGTCAGGTACAGGACTAACTTTCTTTCTCTTTGAGAATGCCTAGCAGAGTATACAGGGGGAAAGAAATCTGAGGAGCATCATCAGAAGCCAGCTATGAAGATTGACCAAGAAGAGTATAGTCACCTTAAGTAACATTCCAACAGGGTGTTTCTGGACAGTCTGTAGCTTTCTTCCTCATGGCAATTTATAAATTTCTCCACCCATGTCAAAGAAACTTGTAAGTAAAACAAGTGTTTTTAATTGTCTTCTAAGAAAATAGTTATTGCGAAAGCTGATTTAAAAATGCTACACTTGAATAGCTCAAAATCTTAAGTAACTGAACAGATTACAACACAGATTTTTCTACTCCTAAAATTCAAACAGAATACAGAGTAGCAAGACATGAAAAGAACAGAAAATCTCAATCTTGTTAAAATATTTACATAACAAAGAAAAAGACAGCTTCCAATTTATTCACTGAACACAATGTTTTTGTGTAAAAAAATGATAAAGATAACACAGAAACTATAATCCAAGACTAAGAAAACTAAGTCTTGACTAAGAAAATATAATACAATCAAATCAATAATTGATTAAAAGCTATGGTATTAATAAGTTGCCTTAAACCAGGAATAATCAGATACTCTTATATTAGGAATAATGTGTGTGTAAAATGTACACTAAATTTTGGGGCAATAGTATATTATTGAATTATGAAAAACCACAATTTTGTCAGTTCTTGTATATTCCTAGGCAGATGTGAAATTGAATGAATTTGCCTTAAGAAGGAAATAATGCATTACATACATATAAACAAATGCCAACATTAATATTTTACAGGATATATGAGATGCAATTTCATTAAAAATTTAGAATGCTGGTTATCATTACCATCACCAGAAGTTGTTAAAGAGTTTCCAGAAGGCCAGCAAAAAGAAAAGAAAACAATGAATAAGAAATGAAGATTCAGTTCTGTAGATAAATTTAACAATGTCTGCAAAGAACATATTGTTCTAACTAGAAAATCTTCAGTTTTTGATTCCCGTTAAGATGCAAACTAGCATGGGCTGCAGTTTTGTCCCTCCAAATTCACACCTGATAAACTAAAGTAAGAAAGCAAGAGGAAAGCATGGATCTGAGGAAATAGTAATGATTAGAGAATACACACAGGCACACACGCACACATATTTTCACAAGGAGATGCCCAAATTAGTTAATAAATAACTATAATACTAGTAGTGACAATAATGATGTGAAAATAACTAGGAGAGACTAAAGGTATTCTGATTAAACGAATACGAGTGCAGCTGTGGAAGTAGCTGTAGCTTACAAACAGGAGTCTCTGCGGGTAGTTAATAAAAAGGATAAGCTGTAGAAAATACTTTTAGTTCTTCTTAAGTTGTTTTTGTAAATTTTCTTCATCCTTATATACAGTGTTGAACTCCCTGCAACACTCAGTAATGGCCATGGCTGCTGCTAACATAAAGTTAATAGTAGAGATAGTCAAGTACAACTGGGGTGAAAAGCCTTGTACTTTCATCTTTCTATGCTCCAAATCCCCACAGATGGCGGGATTATAAATTGAGAAGATTGCTTGTCTAATATAACTTTGATTCAGGTATCAAAACGTCAAATACAAAAAAAGGTACCCAAGTAGTACAAACATAACAAAGGGAACCAACAAACTGAAAAATATACAAAATATAATAGAATTGTTAAAACAAAGAAAACAAGATGTTTTAATCATAATAAATATTCTCACAGAGATCAGGATAATACTAATAAAATGAAACAATGTCGTCATAAAAGTTAACAAAAGGCAAGTGAAAGGATAGAGATAGATATATAAATTATAACAATATTTTTAAATAGGAGTATGTAGGATCAGAAGTGCCAACAACCAGATTACAGGGTCCCAGAGGCAAAACGGCACTAAGCAAAGAAGAAAATTAAAATAGTTCCCCTTGAGCATATATTAAAAGAGGGAATGAAAGAGCACAAGGAGCATCAAATAGGATAACTCTCTTCCAACTTAAAGATATTAAAAACAAAGAAAAATAACTCGAAGAGTTTTTAGAGCTGGGGGGTCAGAGAGAAGGAGAAAGAAGGAAGGGAGCAAGAATGAGAGAGAAAAAGAGAGAGAGTGAGAGGAGCAGATCATACAATATATGTATATGCGTGTATCACTTAATGGTGGGGATAAATTCTAAGAAATGCATTGCTGCGAGATTTCATCCTTGTGTGAACATCATAGGGTGTACTTACGCAAACCTAGGTGGTATAACTACTACACACATGGGCTATATGATACTAGTCTTACGGGACCACCATCACATATATAGTCCATCATTGACCAAAATGTTGTTACATGGTACATGACTGTATTAGTTTCCTATGGTTGCTCTAACAAATTACCACAAACTAGGTGGCTGAAACAACAGAAATGTATTGTATCACAATTCTGAGGGCTAGAAGTTTGAAATCAAGGTTCGGGTCCATGTTACCTCTGACACCTGTATGGAAGAATCTTTCCTTGCCTTTTTTGGGTTCTAGTGGTTTCCCAGCAATGTTTGGTGTTTCTTTGCTTGTGGCTGCCTCCAAACTAACATGGCATTCTCTTCTCTGTGTCTCTGGATGTCCTCTCCTTTTTCTATAAGGACACCAGTCATATTGGGAAGGGCTAACCCTACTCCAGTGAGACATTATCTTAATTAATGACATCTGCAGTGACCCTGTTTCGTAATAAGATCACATTCTGAGGAAATGGAGGTTAGGACTTCAACACAGTTTTCTGGGGAAATACAATTTAACTCATAACAACATGAAAAAGTAAAAGTCAAGGTGACTTCAAATTTCTGAACAGTAACATGGATGCAAAAGAAAGTAAAAAAAAAAGTAGTATTAAAGGGGCCATCCCGGTAGTGTAGTGGGTAAGTTTGCTTGATCTGCTTTCACAGCCTGGGGTTCATGGGTTCAGATCCCAGGCTCAGACGTATGCAATGCTCATCAAGCTGTGGTGTGGCAGCATCCCAGGTATAAAATAGAAGGCAAAAAATAGTGTTAAAGAAAACTTATTTGGAAACTAAAATTATATATCTAGCCAGTAGGTCATTTAATATATCACTAACAAAGCAACATATTAAATAAGAATCATTTTATATTTTAAAATGATATCTAAATATATACACATACACACACAAACATATAGTATACACATTTGGAGAGGGAGAGAGAAAGAAAGAGAAACACAGAGACAGACGCAGAGAAAGAAATATCAATACCTTACAATATCTATTTCAAGGCAAAATCGAGAAGGACCAAAAAGTATTTATTGTTGAGAGGACACTAATATAAGAACATTTAAAAGCCATTTAACAGACAGCAGAAAAAATTCTAGAAAGATATAATTAAGTAAACATTTTAGATGAGAATTTCAACACATACCTAATAAACTGAGATATCAAGCTAGTAAAAAGAAATAAGTAGAAGGAATCTTTGAATAAATTAGTAAGTTTATGACATAAGACAAAAATATTTTTTCTCAAGAGAGAGGTTTCTTGGAAGAAGGCAGAGTAGGAATCGCTAGGAATCTAGACAACACCTAGGCAACATTGCACTGCCAAAATCTGTCTGATGTAACTACTGGAATTCTGGAACCTGTTGAACACTTGCAACTTCCAGAGGAAAACTTGTAGGGGTAAATGGTGGTTAATTTGGGTCCATTTCAGCTCTTAGCACAGTAGCAGCTACCCATCCCCCAGCCCACATGGCAGGCAGCTGTGGAAGTATTACTGGAGCATCTTCGACACAGCTTGTAGGAGCTAGGGTTAGCAAAAGGACCCTGTCCTCCAAATATCAGAAACCCGTGCTCTGGTCATTCATTGCTGCTTCTAGTGAGAGGTACAGACAAAGAGGAAAGGGGAGGGCCGGCCCTGTGGCTTGGTGGTTAAGTGCGCGCGCTGCGATGCTGGTGGCCTGGGTTCGGATCCCGGGTGCGCATCGAGGCACCGCTTCTCCGTTCATCCTGAGGCCGAGTCCCACATACAGCAACTAGAAGGATGTGCAGCTACGACATACAACTATCCACTGGGGTGGGGGGAAAAATAAAATAAATAAAATCTTTAAAAAAAAAAAAAAAGAGGAAAGGGGAAATTGTTGCAGAATCTTGCAGGCCCCTTCTAGTCAGGCTGAAGTTACTTCCAAGGAATTTAAAAAGGCAGTGCTCTTCCACTTCCCATTTCATTTTTTGCTCTTTCCCTTTTTGTAAGTCAGACATTAAAGACTAGGATATTGAAAAGCAACTGCATATACAGGGAAAATTAGTACGTGGTCACACTTGCACAGGGAGACGATTAGGCTCAGAAAAGACCTGAGAGGAACTTATGTTTACACCTTAGGCTAATCCTTGGCACAGACACTGCCTCCAACAATTATAACTATAAAACAATAACAAAAAATAAAGAAACACTAGAGAAGGATTCACTTACTACATTATTTGATTAAAATGCCCAGTTTTAAACAAACAAAAAAAAATCACATGGCACACAAAGAAACAGGAAAGTATGGCCCATTCAAAGGAAAAAATAAAACAACAGAAACTATACTTGAAACAGACCTGATGGCAGATCTACTGGACAAAGACTTTAAAATAAGTATCTTAAAGAAGTTCAAAGAACTAAAGACGAGAACAAAGTCAAGAACAATGTGTGAACAAAATGGAAATATCAATAAAGGATAGAAAAACCTAAAAGAAACCAAAAAATAAGTTATAGAGCTAAAAAGTAAAGTAACTGAATGAAAAATTCACTAGAGAGATTCAAAGGCAATTTGAACAGGCGGAAAAAATAATCAGTGAACTTGAAAGTGAGACAATGGAAATTATTGAATCTGAGGTAAAGAAAGAAAAGTGAACACAACCTAAGCACCTGTGAGACACTATCAAGTGTACCAACATATGCATTATGGAAGTTACAGAAGTAGAAGAGAGAGCGAAAGGAGCAGAGAGAATATTTGAAGAAATAAGAGCTGAATTCTTCCTATATTTGATGAAATATATGAATATAAACATCCAAAAACTCAAAGTACTCCAAGTAAGATGAACTCAAAGAGATCCACTATAATGAATGTTTCAAAAGCCAAATAGAAGAAGGGAGTCTTGAAAGCAGCAAGAGAAAACTGAACTCTTGGCAAGCTATGCTGTGGCTGCATCCCATATAAAGTGGAGGAAGATGGGCACGGAGGTGAGCCCAGGGCCAGTCTTCCTCAGCAAAGGAAGAGGAGGATTGGCAGATGTTAGCACAGGGCTGATCTTCCTCACAAAAAAAAAAAGAGAGAGAAAAGTGAGCTGTCACCTACAAATGATCCTCAATGAGATTATCAGCAGATATCTCCTCAGAGACTTTGGAGGCCAGGTATCAGTGTGTCACTATATTAAAAGTGTTAAAAAAAAAAAAGTCAGAGACAATTCTATGTCTGGTAAACCTGTCCTTCAAGAATGAGGTAAAAATCAAGACACCTCCAGATAAACAGAATTGGAGGGAGTTTGTGACCACCAGACTGCCCTACAAGACATAATCAAGGGAATTCTACAGGGTGAAATGAAAGGACACTAAACTGTAACTCAAAGCCATATGAAGAAATAAAGATCTCAATAAAGGTAAATACATGGCAAATATAAAAGTTACTATTAAAGAGACAATAGTTTGCAACTCCACTTTTTATTTTTACATGATTTGAGACAAATATATATTTTTTATTATTTTTATTAAGGTAACATTGGTTTATAACAGTATATAAATTTCAGATGTACATCATATATCACCTTTTGTATAGACTACATCATGTCCACCACAAAAAGTCTAGTTGCCATCGGTCACCATACACATGGGCCCCTTTATTTCTTTTGCCCTCCCCGACTCCTCTTCCCCTATGGTAACCACAAATATATTCTCTTTATTTAAGTGTTTGTTTGCTGTTGTTTTATCTTCCACATGTAAGTGAATTCACATGGTGTTCGTCTTTCACTGTCTGACTCATTTAGCTTAGCATAATACACTCAAGGTACATCCTTGTTGTCACAAATAGCAAGATTTTGTCTTTTTATCTGGTTTATTAGTATTCTACTGTATATATACATATGTATACCATATACACCATGTCTTTTCGTTTTCTTTATCCATTCATCTGTCAATAGGCACTTAAATTGTTTTAAAGTCTTTGCTATTTGAATAATATTGCATTGAACATAGGGATGCACATGTCTTTTTGAATTAGTATTTTTGTGTTCTTTGGACAAATACCCAGAATTGGATTGGCTGGATTATATGGTAGTTCTATTTTTAATTTTTGAGGAATCTCCATACCGTTTTCCATAGTGGCTGCACCAATTCACATTCCTATCATCAGTGTCTGAGGGTTCCCTCTGCTCCACATCTTCTCCAACACTTGTTATTTCTTTATTTTTTAATAATAGCCATTCTGATGATCGTGAGGTTGTATCTAATTGTGGCTTTGATATGCATTTCCCTAATAATTAGTGACATTGAACATCTTTTCACGTGCCTGTTGGCCATCTGTATATATTTTTGGAGAAATGTCTGTACAGATCATCTGCCCATTTTTGAATTGGGTTGTTTGCTTTTTTCTAGTTGTATGAATTCATTATATTTTTCTGATATTAACCCCTTATCAGATGTGTGATTTAGAACTATCTTTCCCCAACTGGGTGGTTGTCTTTTCATTTTGGTTTCCTTTGCTGTGCAGAAGCTTTTTAGTTTGATGTAATACCATTTGTTTATTTTTTCTTTCATTTCTCTTGCTTGAGGAGGCATATTCAAAAACATACTGCTAAGACTGATGTCAAAAATCATACTGCCTATCTTTTCTTCTAGGAGTTTGATGGTTTCAGGCCTTACATTTAAGTCTTTAGTCCATTTTGAGTTAATTTTTGTGTATAATGTAAGATAATGGTCTACTTTCATTCTATTTTGCATGTGTCTGTCTAGTTTTCCCAATACCATATATGAAGAGACTTTCCTTTCTCCATTGTATGTTCTTGGTTCTTTTGTCAAAAATTAACTGTCCCTAGATGTGTAGGTTTTTCTGGGCTCTCAATTATATTCCATTGATCTGTGTGTCTGTTTTTCTGCCAGTATCATGTTGTTTTTATTACCATAGTTTTATAGTATATTTTAAAGTCAGGGAGTATGTTACCTCCAGCTTTGTTCCTTTTCTCTCAGGATTGTTTCAGCTTTGTAAGGTGTTTTGTTGTTTCATACAAAGTTTAGGATTCTTTTTTCTATTTCCATGAAAAATATCTTTGGGATTATTATTGGGATTTCATTGATTGTAGATTGCTTTAGATAATATGCACCTTTTAACTATGTTAAATCTTCCAGTCTGTGAACATGTAGTATCTGTCCATTTCTTTATGTCTTCTTTGATTCCTTTCAACAATATCTCATAGTTTTCAGTGTATAGGTCCTTCACCTCCTTGCTTAAATTTATTCCAAGGTATTTTATTCTTTAGGTTGTGATTGTAAATGGGATTATACTCTTGATTTCTATTTCTGATAGTCTGTTGTTGGTTATAGAAATACAAATGATTTTTGTATGTTGATTTTGCCCCATACAAATTTATTGTATTTGTTTATGATTTTTAATAGTTTTTTGGTCTTTTTTTGGTTTTTATATATATAAATTCATATCATTTGCAAGTAGTTACAGGTTTACTTCTTCCTTTCCAATTTGGATACATTTCATTTCTTTTTCTTGCCTAATTACTCTGGCTAGTACTTCCAATACTATGTGGAGTAAGAGTGCTGAGAGTGGGCATCCTTGTCTTGTTCCTATTCTTAGAGGGATAGCTTTCGGATTTTCACTAAGTATGATGTTGCTATGGGTTTGTTGTATATGGCCTTTGTTATGTTGAGGTACTTTCTTTCTATACCCTTTTTATTCAGAATTTATTTATTATAAACGGATAAATGAATCTTGTCACATGCTTTCTTTGCATCTATTGAGATGATTATATAATTTTTATTCTTCATTTTGTTAATGTGGTGTGTCATGTTGATTGATTTATGGATGTTGAACCATCCTTGCATACCTAGGTTAAATTCTACTTGATCATGGTGTGTGATCCTTTTAAAATATTGTATTTGATTTGCTAATATGTTGTTGAGGATTTTTGCATCTATGATCGTTAGCGATATTGGCATGAAATTTTTCTTTTTTGTGTTGTCCTTGTCTGGTTTTGGTATCAGGGTAACGTTAGCCTCATAAAATGAGTTAGGAAGCATCTCATCCTCTTCAACTTTTGCCGAGAATTTGAGAAAGATAGATATTAAATCTTTGAATGTTTGGTAGAATTCTCCGGAGAAACTGTCTGGTCTGAAACATTTGTTTTTGGGGAGATTTTTGATTGCTGTTTCAATCTCTTTACTAGTGATTGGTCTATTCAGTTTCTATTTCTTCTTGATTCAGTTTGGGTGGTTGTATGATGCTAAGAATATATCTATTTCTTCTAGGTTTTCCAATTTCATAGCATATAGCTTTTCTTAGTATTATAATCCTTTGTATTTTTGTGCTATCCATTGTAATTTCTCCTCCTTTATTTATTTAAACATTTCTCTTTTTGTTTTAGTGAGTCTAGCTAAAAGTTTGTCTATTTTGTCTATCTTTTCAAAGAACCAGCTCTCAGTTTTATTGATCCTTTCTAAATTCTTTTTAGTCTCTATTTCATTTATTTCTGCTCTGATTTTCATAGTTTTCTTCCTTGTACTGACTTTGAGCTTTGTTTGTTCTTCTCTTTCTAGTTCTTTTAGGTATAGTGTTGAGTTGTTTATTTGAGATTTTTATTGTTTCTTAATGTAGCCTTATATTACTGTATATTTCCCTTTGAGTACTGCTTTTGCTGTACCCCATCGAATTTGGTATGTTGTGTTTTCATTTTCATGTATCTCCAGGTATTTTTTTATTTCTCCGTTGACTAAATAGTCATTCAATAGCATGATGTTTAATTTCCATGTATTTGTTCCTTTTCCAGCTTTCTTCTTGTAGTTGATTTATAATTCTTATTATGAAATTTCATTTAAAAAGATATGAGTCTTTTAAAATTTATTAAGACTTGTTTTATTTCCCAAAATATGGTCTATCTTTTAGAAAGTTTCATATGCACTTGAGAAGAATGTGTATTCTGCTACTTTTGGTTGGAATATTCTATATGTATATACACATAAAATCTATAAGGTCTAGTGTTTCTTATAAGGCCAATGTTTCCTTGTAGACTCTCTGTCTGATATATCCATTTATGTAAGTGGGCTATTAAAGTCTCCTATTATTGTGCAGTCAGTTTCTCCATTTACATCAGTTAATAATTACCTTATAAACTTTTGTGCTTATATGTTAGGTGCATATGTATTAATAAATGTTATATCTTCTTGTTAGAGTGTCCCCTTTATCCTGATGTAATATCCATTTTTCTTGCTTGTTATCCTTTTTGGTTTGAAGGATATTTTGTCTAATATAAATATAGCTACATCCACTTTCTTTTGGTTGACATTTGCTTGGGGTATCCTCTTCCATCTCTTCACTTTGAGCCTATGCTTATCTTTAGAGCTAAGATGTGTTTCCTGGAGGTAGAAAATTGTTGGGTCTTGTTTTTTAATCCATCCAGCCACTCTGTGTCCTTTGATTAGTAAATTCAATCTATTTATATTTAAGGTGATTATTGATATATTAGGACTTCATGCTGCTACTTTAACTTTTGTTTTCTTTATTGCTCTATATTTCCAATGTTTTGTCTTCCCTGTGTTTCTGTTTGTCACTTCAGTTTGGCAGTTTTCTGTCATGTGTTTCTCAGTTTTCTCTTTTTCTATGTTTTGTGACTCCATCTTGAATTTTTGTTTTATGGTTACACTGAGGTTTGTATAATAGATCTCATAGATGAGATAGTCTTTTTTCTGCTGATAACATCTATTATTCACTTGCCTAGGCAGGTTCTATCCTTTTTCTCTTCCCCTTCTATGTTTTCATTGTCACAAATCATTGCTTTTTGTACTGTGAGTTTGTTACTAAATTGAAGTGGTCATATTTTTTTTAAAGCTTTCTTTCCTTTTAACTTTTATGTTATAGTTAAGTGTTTACTATCCTATTCAAGCATAGAATTGCAATTTGATTATTCTATCTGTCTATTTATAACCTTGCTTAAAGATTTATATTCCTTTGCCTTTTAATTTCAGATAGTAGAGCTCTTTTTAAGATTTCTTTTAAGGCAAGTCTAGTGGTAATGAACTCCTTCGGCTTTTGTTTGTCTGGGAAAGTCTTTATTTCTCCTCCACACTTGAAAGATATCTTTGCTGGGTAGAGTATTCTTGGCTGATAGTTTCTATCTTCAATATTTTGAATATATCATTCCACTCTCTTCTGGCCAGTAGAGTTTCTGCTGAGAAACCTGCTGATAGCCTATTGATAGTTCCTTTGGAGGTATTTTTTTTTCTCTCTGGCTGCTTTTAGTATTCTTTCTTTGTCACTCACTTTTGACAGGTTGAATATAATGTGTCTTGAGGAAGGTCTTTTTGTATTGAGATAATTAGATGTTCTATTAGCTTCATGTACTTGTAAACTCAGTTTGTTCTCCAGGTTTGGGACATTCTCAGCTTTTTTAAAATAATCTCTCTGCTTTCTTGTCCCTCTCTTCACCTTCTTCAATACCTCTTATCCTTATGTTGCTTTTTCTAATTCAGTTCGATATTTCTCATAAAACTTCTCCATTTTTTAAACACCTTAATTCCCTCTACTTGAATCATTTCTAGATTTCTATCTTTGAGCTCACTAGTTCTCTTTTCCATATGGTCTGCTGTCTTTCCAAAGCTTTCTATTTTTTTCTTTATCTCATTTATCTTCTTCCCATTTGTCTTCATCTCATTCATCTCTGAAGTTGTCGTTCTTCAGCTCCAGAATTTCTGTTTGGTCTTTTTTTGAGTTTCAATATCCTCAATAGGGTACTCATTCTGTTCATTAATTTTCCTCCTGACTCATTGAACTGTCTTTCTGAGTTTCCTCGCAGCTCATTTAGTTTCTTCATGACAGCTATTTTGAATTCTTAGTTAGACTGCAATCTTCCATGACTTCAAGTTTGGTTTCTATTGAATTGTCATTTTCTTTTTGTGATATCATGGAGCATAGCTTTTCATTGTGCTTGATGCATTTGCTGCTAGTGCACTTGTAGTAGCAAATACCTTTCTTATTTAGGTAAAGCTTTGCTTACTTTGTTCCTGAGCTGTTTTTGGTTCTATTTAAGAGCATGCACTTTCTACCCTCCACTGCCTCTTCCAGAGGTATCATCAGTGCCCTCATTGTGTTTCTTATTCTTCTGAGCTTGCTGGTGGCTTGCTGCTTACATTGTTGCTGCAGTCCTGGGTGTTACCACTGGGGTCGTTGGGTTGGAAAGCACCCTTGCTGCTTCTGGGGTCACTTGGGTCATGGGTTCACCATGGCAGGGGAAGGGGGGAAGTGGGGTGAGATCAGAGGTATGTCTGGGTTTGTTGGATCTTCAGGCACTGCTGCTATGGGTAGGGCCAAGTTTGCAGGCACCAATGCAGCTGTGGGGGACCAGGGTCATGGGCTCCACTGTCACTGTTACTGGGCTCTCTGCAGCCTCAGGTATTGCTACTGTGTGAGCTGCTGCTGATCCCAGATTTTCTAGGGGTGCTGGCAACGCTGCTGCCAGGGGCACTGGGTTCTCATATGCCACCACCACTGCTGGGTGTGCCAGGATCAGAGGTACCACTGCCACCACCATGGGAGATTATTATTAGTACATTAAATCCCCATGAGTTATTTATTTTATAACTTGAAGTTTGCATCTTTTTAGTTTCTTCACTCATTTCACCCAACCCCCCAGCTCCCACTTCTGGCAACCACCAAACTGTTCTTTGTATCTATGAGCTTGTGTTATTTTTCTTTTTAGATTTTATAAGATCAGATGCTATTTGTCTTTCTCTGTCTGACTTATTTCACTTAGCATAATACCCTCTAAGTCCATCAATGTTGTCACAAGTGCCAAGATTTTATTCTTTTTATGGCTGAGTAATATTTCATTGTGAATATATACTATATCTTCTTTATCCATTCATCCAACAATGGACACTTCGGTTGTTTCCAGATCCTGACTATTGTAAATAATGCTGCAATGAACATGGGAGTGCATATGTCTTTTCAAGTAAGTGTTTTTGTTTTCTTCAAATACCCAAAAGTGGAGTTGCTGGGTCGTATGGTAGGGTTTTTTTAATTGAGATAACAATAGTTTATAACATGATATAAATTTCAGGTATACATGTGCCCCTGGAACCCTTTTACATATTTATTTTATAACTGCAAGTTTTTACCTTTTTATTACCTTCACCGGTTTCACCCAACCCCCACCCCGTTCCTCTCAGATAGCCACCAATATAATCTGCGTATCTATGTGTTTGTTTGTTGTTGTTGTTGTTTTTATCTTCTACATATGAGTGAAATCTGTGGTTTTTATCTTTCCCATCTGACTTGTTTTGCTTAGCATAATACCCTCAAAGTCCATTCCCGTTGTCGCCAATGGCAACATTTCATCTTTTTTACGGCTGAGTAGTATTTCGTTGTATATTTATACCACATCTTTATCTATTCATCCATCAATGGGCATTTAGGTTGTTTCAAAGTCTTGGCTATTGTGAATAATACTAGGTTGGACATAGGGGTGAATATATCTTTTCAAATTAGTGTTTTTGTGTTATTTGGATAAATACCAGAAGTAGAATAGCTAGACCATATGGTAGATCTATTTTTAATTTTTGGAAGGATCTCCATACTGTTTTCCACAGTGACTGCACCAGTTTGCATTCCCACCAGCAGTGAACGAGAATTCCATTTTCTCCACATCCTCTCCAACACTTGTTATTTCTTGTCTTGTTAATTATTGCCATTCTGAGGGATATGAGGTGATATCTCATTGTAGTTTTGATTTGCATTTCCCTAATAATTACTGATGATGAGCATCTTTTCCTGTATCTGTTGACCTTCTGTATGTCTTCTTTGGAAAAATGCCTATTCAGATCCTCTTTCCATTTTTAAATCAGATTGTTTGTTTTTTTGCTATTGACTTCAGTTTCTTATATATTTTGGACTCCTCATATATGTTAACATGGACTCCTATATATATTAACTCCTTATCAGATATGTGACTTGCAAATATTTCTTCCAATTCAGTAGTTTGCCTTTTCATTTGTGTCACTGTGTAGAAGCTTTTTCATAAAGTGTAGTCCTGTTTGTTGATTTTTGCTTTTGTTGTGTTGATTTTTGCTTTTGTTGCCTTTGCTTTTGGTGTCAAATCCAAAATATCATTGTGAAATTGGATGTCTAGGAGCTTCTAGAAGTTCTATGGTTTCAGGTCTTACATTCAAATCTTTTTTCTGTTTTCATTTTTGTGTATGGTATAACATAATGGTTCACTTTCATTCTTTTGCATGAGGCTGTCCAGTTTTCCCAATACCATTTAGTGAAGAGGCTATCGTTTCCCTCTTTGTATATTCTTGGCTCTTTTGTTTGATGACTTTCATTTCTTATTCTTGCCTGATTGTTCTGGCTAGGATTTGAGTAGTAATATGTTGGCTAGAAGTAGTGTGAGTGGGCACCATTTTCTGGTTCTTGATCTTAGAAGAAAAGATTTCAACCTTTCACGGTTGAATGTGATGTTGGCTGTATGTTTGTTATATATGGCTTTTATTGTGATAGATATGTTCCTTTTATACCCAATCTGTTGAGCATTTACCATGAAAGGATGTTGAATTTTTTTTTTTTTTTTTTTGGTGAGGAAGGTCAGCCCTGAGCTAACATCCATGGCCAATCTTCCTCTTTTTGCTGAAAAAGATTAGCCCTGAGACAACATCTACCCATCTTCCTCTACTTTATATGTGGAGTGCCACCACCTCATGGCTTGATAAGCAGTGTGTAGGTCTGCGCCCAGGATCTGAACCTGTGAACCATGGGCTGCCAAAGCACAGCATGCAAACTTAACCACTGTGTCACTGGGCTGGCCCCAACAATGTTGCATTTGGTCAAAAGCTCTTTCTGTATCCATTGGGACGATCATATGATTTTTATATTTCTTCCTATTAATGTGATGTAGCACATTTATTGATTTTTTTATATTGAATTATCCTTGCATTCCAAGGATGAAGCTCACTTGATTATGGTAAATGATTCTTTTCATGTGCTACTGAATATGAAGCTATTTCTTGAGAATTTTTTCATCTATATTTATCAGGGATATTGATCTACAATTTTCTTTTCCTGTAATGTCCTTATCTGGCTTTGGTATTAGCATAATGCTGGCCTGATCAAATGAGCTTGGGAATGTTCCTTCCTCTAATTTTTTGGAAGAATTGTGAAGGACTGGCGTTAATTATTCTTTAAAAGTTTGGTAAAATTCACCAGTGAAATTATCTGCTCCTGGGTTTTTCTGCCTTAGGAGTTTTTTGATTATAGGTTCAATCTTCTTATGCATTCATGCCCAGAATTTTTATTTCTGTTCATAGAAGCATGTTATAAAACTATGGATTTTTATGGCATATTATAATGTCTTCTCTTTCTTTCCTGGTTCATTTGAATATTCTCTCTTTCATTCTTAGTCTGGCTAATTTTGTCACTTCATCTTTTCAAAAACGAAGCTCTTAGTTTTGAGGGTCATTTCTATTGTTTTTCTGGTCCTGTTTAATTTATTTCCACTATTATCTTTGTTATTTTCTTCCTTCTGCTAACATTGCGCTTAGTTTGTTTTCTTTTTATAGTTCCTTGAGGTGTAAAATTTGTTGTTTACTTGAGATATTTCTATTTTCTAAATATGTGTATTTATTACTATAAGCTTCCCTCTAAGAACCCTTTCTGTAGCATCCCATAGGTTATGGTATGTTGTTCTTCCATTTCATTATTTTTTAGATTTTTTAAATTTCCATTCTGATTGGTTCTTTAACTCATTGGTTCTTTAGGAGTGTGTTGTTTAGTTTCCATATCTTTGTAATTTTCTAGCTTTCCTCTTATTTTGACTTCTAGTTTTATACTATTTTGGTCAGATAAGATACTTGGTATGATTTCAATCATCTTTTTGAAGATGATTTGCTAAGTTTTGTTTTTTGGATTATCATATGATCTACCTTGGAGAATATTCTGTGTTGTTGTCTGTCTCATCTTAGTGACTGTGATGCTATCAGCTAGGAACTCAGCTGGGCCCATTCTACTTGTGGCAAGCCCCCACAGACACTTCTCCAAGAGGAGTCAATGTTGTGGCAGACCAGCCCTTGTAGTTCTTATTATGTTTCCAAGAATCACCTAAGCAAGACACCATCAGAGAAATTTGAAAAATAATATTTGTTAGTTACAAATCCTAGGGGGTACATGGCACACTCAAGGGCCACATTGAAGAGAGGAAGGGAATGCATACCTAGGGTTTTGCCTTTATTGAAGTCTGAGGGTGGGGTGTCTAGTGTTTCATGCTTTAATTTTTATTGGCAAATTTAGGACATAAGAGAGGGAGTTAGGGTGGTAAAAGGTAAAACAGGGTCAATGCAGTGGTCGGGACCTAGGTTACCCAAGGCTCTCTAAAAGGGAAATTTCATGGGTGGTGGGGAGCAGTCTTGTTTCTTATCTAGTTTTCACTAGTAACTTTGTCATCTAGCTGGCAAAGTGTTTATTCAAGATGGATGTCTTTGAAATGGTTGCCTCACAATCAAAATCTTAATGTCAGGCTTATACTTACACATTACATGTGTGTACTTAAGAGTGTGTATTCTGTTGCCACTGGGTGGAATGTTATGCATATGCCTTTTAGGTCCCTTTGTTCAAGTCCATTGTTTTTTTTGTTGATTTTCTGTCTGGATCATCTATCCATTACTGAAAGTGGAGTATTAAATTTCCTAATATTATTGTATTCTTGTCGATTGCTCTCTACAAACAGACATGTTTGTATTTGCTTAATATATTTAGGTGTTCCAATAACGGATGTGTATATATTTACAATTGTTATATCTTCATGATGAATTGATTTCTTTATCATTTTATAATAACCTTCTTTGACTTATCACTTTTGGCTTAAAGTCTTTTTTCTGATACAAATATAGCCTCCCTCACTTTCCTTTTTTTCCCACTTGCATGCAATTCCTTTTTCGATCCCTTAACTTTGAGCTGATGTGTGTTTTTAAACCTGAAGGGAGTCTCTTGTAGGCAGCATATAGTTGGGTCTTGTTTTTTAATGCATCCATCCACACTCTGCCTTTTGATTAGAGAATTTAATTCATTATAATTCAGACTAATTAGTGGTAGGGAAGAACTTACTAATGACATCTTATTACTTGCTTTCTTACTGTTGTGTATCTCTTTTGCTCCTTTCTTCTCTCTTGCTGTCTTTCTTTGTGAATTGATTATTTTTCCATGGTGGTCCACTCTGATTCAGTTGTCTTTATCTTTTGGAAATCTACTATAATTTTTTGCTTTGTAGTTACCATGAAGCTTCTATAAAATATCTTATATATGTAATTGTCCATTTTACACTGATAGTAACTATGATTACATACAAAAACTCTAGCGTATTATTCCCCCGTCTTTTACATTTTTAGTGTCACAATTTACCTCTTTTTGTATTATGTATTTGTTAATAAATTATAGTAGCTATAATTACATTTAGAGTCCTCTCTTTAACATTTACAATATAGCTACATGGTAAACACACCACTGTATCACAAAATTAGAACTTTCTGAATCTGACTGGATGTTTACTTTTACCAGTTTGTTGTATATTTTTATATGTTTTCATGTTACTGATTAGCTTCTTTTCACTTCACCTTAAAGAACTTCTTTTAGCATTTTTTGTAAGGCAGATCTAGTGGTACCATGAACTTCCTCAGCATTTGTTTGTCTGGGAAAGTCTTTATTTCTCTTTCATTTCTGATGTAAAACTTTGCCAAATAGAGTTTTCTTGGCTTGCTTTTTTTTTCTTTCAGCATCTTGAATATATTATTCCACTCTCTCTTGGCCTGCAAGGTTTCTGCTGAGAAAACCATTGATAGCCTATTTTGGGTTACTTTGTAGCTTATGTGCGTTTTTCCTCCTGCTTTTAGTATTCTCTCTTTATTTTTGACAATTTTTTTTTAATAATATGTCTTAGAGAAGATTGTTTTGAATTGAAATAATGGGGTTATCTATCAGCTTTATAAACTTGGATGTCCAAGTCTTTCCTCAGGTTTAGGAAGTTCTCAGACATTACTTCCTTAATAATTTCATTAAAGGGGATTTCTTCCCCTTTCCCATTCTCTCCTCTTTCTGGAACTCCAATGACTCTGATATTGTTTCACTTGATCATGTCCCATTGATCATTTAGGCTTTCTTTGTTCTTTTTCATTCTTTTTTCTTTGTTCTCCTATAACTGGGTTATTTCAAAGTTGCTATTGTCTAACTCACTGATTCAGTCTTCTTCCTGATCAGTTCTGCTATTGTTCTTTATTGCAGTCTTGATTTATGTCTTTGATTTTGTTTTGTTATGTTTTTAGTAATTTCTATCTTTTTGTTAAATTTCTCATTTTTTCATGTATTGTTTTCCTGATTTCATTTAATTTTCTTTCTATGTTTTCTTGTAGCTCATTGATTTTCCTCAAAACAGCTATTTGAGTTCTTTATCAGGCAAATCACAGAACTCCATGTCTATGTATTCAGTTATTGGAGGATTGTTATAATTTTTGATGATATCTTGTTTCCTTGATTCTTCATGTTCCTTAGAGTTTTGTATTTTAAGTAGGAGTCACCCTCTCCAATTTTTGCTAGAAATATTTTTTTGTTCCTCCTTATATTCTTGGGCACTCTCTGGACTTGCATACAATTGTATGCTTCTTGCTTCCCTTATGATAGAATTGTTATGCTTGTGTGTCTTCTCTTGATCTTACAATGCATCAGCCTAGCTGTTAGTATCATCTCTTTTGTCTTCCAAGATGTGGCACTACTGATCAAAATTGTGGTATCTCTCTCACCTGCAGACACTCTTTTGTTTTCTGTGCAGTCTGTCTGTCTACTTCAGTTTGCTCTCACTGTCACCCTCAGGAAAGTACACAAGTAGATGGTCAGCAGAGTGTGGAGAGGTTTGTGTTTGGCACCCAGAGCATTGGGGGTGACCTCAGACCAGTTGAGGAAATCTTGAGTAAGTTTATCCAAATGGCTTATGGAAATCTTGCTGTAATCTAGAACACAGTCAGCAGGAGCTGCATTCTTTAAATGACCTCTGATACACTTACCTCCCTCTTTCCTGACATTCTCCCTCCTCCTAGTCATGAAGCTCTCACTTTAACACTCTGGAATAGAAAGTGGTTTCTTTAGCAGTGTCCTGCACAGCTGGTGAAGCTGGTGCTCACTCAGCACTCTCTTCTCCTCCACCCCAGGAGGGATCCCCAGCCTCCTCTTTCTCTAAGCTGTGTTGCCATGGGGAGAGGGGTAATGCATGCAAATTTGCTCTCACCAATTCCAGAGAATCCAAAGTTAAATATATATATATAAACATTTTTTTTCTCCAATGGGGTGCTGGAATTTCTCCTCTAGAATCTCTCCTCTAGAATCTTGGACTTCTACAAATGCTCTTGCATGCTGTGGGTATTTGCCCAAGTTAGCATTTTCCAGATGCCACAACCAAGATGAGTGGGAGCCTGTTCATAGGATCTTGTCTGTTTCACATCCTATAATGAGTCTGTCTGCCTATCATCTAATGCACATATAGGCAAGGCTCCTTCTAGATTCCTTGACATGTGGTGTTGGATCCTAAAGCTTTTTATTTGTAGATATATGTTTAATTTTAGATGACAGAACGGGACAAAATTGAGGGCCTTCTTGTGTCAACCCGATGCTGATGTCACCCACATTTATTTTCATTTTTTCTTGAGGTAAATTGAGATAAAATTGAGATAGGATATTGCATAAATTTAAGGTGTAAAATGTGATTATTTAATACATGAATATATTGAGAAATGTTTACCAAAATAACGTTATTTAACACATTCTTCATTCATATAATTACCATTTTGTTGTTTTATGATGAGAACATTAAAGCTCTACAGTCACAACAACTTTCAAATATACAAAAGAGCATTGGTAACTATAGTCACTGTGCTCTATGTTAGATCCTGGTACGTATTCATCTTATAACTAAAAGTTTGTACCCTTTGACCAACATCTCCCCGTTTTACCTGTCCTTTAGCTCCGGGCAACCATTAGATTCTTCTTCTATGATCTTAAGGTTTTTGGATTCTACATATAAAAGAGATCATTCAATATTTGTCATTCTTTGAATTACTTCACTTCACATAATGCTCTCAAGGTCCATCCATGTCACAATGGCAGGATTTTCTTCTTTTTATGTCTGAATAATATTCCATTGTATATATACCACTTTTTCTACCTCCATTCATCCACTAGATCAAGAATTAGGTTGTTTCCATATCTTGGCTATTGTGAATAATGCTGCAATGAACATGGGGGTGCAGAAATTTCTATGAGCTAGAGATATCATTTTCTTTATATACCCAGAATTAAGATTTCTGGATAACATAATAGTTGTATTTTTAATTTTTGGATGAATCTCCATACCATTTTCCTTGGCAGGGCCATTTACATTCCCACCAATAATGAACAAATGTTCCCTTTACGCCACACCCTCACCAGCACTTTTCTCTTGATTTTTGAAAATAGCCATTTGAACACATGTGAGCTATTACACTGTAGTCTTGATTTGCATTTCACTGATGATTAATAATGTTCAGTTCATTTATATGTACTTGTTGGACATTTGTATGTCTTCTTTGAAGAAATGTCTATATAAGTACTCTGCCATGTATTATCAGATTACTTGTCTTTCCTATAGATTTTTTTTCATGTAATATTCACAGTTTTTTTTTAATAATTTTGAGATCATATGGTTTATAATATTGTGTAATTTCAGAAGTACATTATTATTCATCAATTTCTGTATAGACTGCATTTTTGCACACCACTAGTAGTCTAATTTCTGTCTGTCACCATACATATGTGCCGCTTTATGCCTTTCACCCACCCTCCAGCCCCATCAGCCTCAAGTAACCACTTATCTGTTCTCTTTATCCATGTGTTTCTCTTCCACATATGAGTGAAATCATTCAGTATTTGTCTTCCTCTGTCTGGTTTATTTTGCTTAACATCATACCCTCAAGGTCCATCCATGTTGTTGCAAATAGAATGATTTTCTTTTTTATGGCTGAGCAGTATTCCATTTACTGCTTCTTTACGCATTCTTTTGTAGAAGGGTGCCTGGATTTTTTCCATGTCTTGACTATTGCAAACAATGCTACAATGAACATAGGGGTGCATAAAACTCTTTGGATTGTCAATTTCATGTTCTTTGGATAAACACCCAGTAGTGGGACAGCTGGACATATGGTATTTCTATTTTTAAGTTTTTAACGTCTCTACACTGTTTTCCATTTTGGTTACAACAGTTTGGATTGCCACCAGCAGTGTATGAGGATTCCCTTTTCTCTGCATCTTCTCCAACATTTTTTTTTTTTGTCTTGATAGGTATAGTCATTCTGACAGGCGTAAGGTGATATCTCATTGTAGTTTTGATTTGCATTCCCCTAATAATTAGTAATGTAGAACATGTTTTCATGAGTCTGTTAGCCATCTGTATATCTTCTTTGGAGAAATGTCTATTTATATCCTCTTCCTGTATTTTGATCAGGTTGTTTGTTTTATTGCTGAGTTGTATGAGTTCTTTGTATATTTTGGAAATTAATCTCATGTTAGACATATGATTTGCAAATCTTTTCTCCCAGTTGGTGGGTTGCCTTTTTGTTTTGTTCATGGTTTCTTTTGCCTTGCAGAAAATTTTTAGGCTGATGTAGTGCCATTTGTTAATATATTTTTTGGTTTGCCCTGCCTGAGTTGACGTGGTATTCAAAAAGATACTGCTAAGACTGACAAAGAGACAGAAGAGACTGCCTATATTTTCTTCTAGGAGTTTTATGGTTTCAGGTCATACATTCAACTCTTTAATCCATTTTGAGTTAATTTTGGTGTATGGTGCAAGATAATGGTCTACTTTAAGTCATTTGCAAGTGGCAGTTTTACCAACACCATTTATTGAAAAGTTTTTCCTTTCTTCATTATATGTTCTTGGCTCCTTTGTCAAAGATTAACTGCCCACAGGTGTGTGGTTTTATTTCTGGGCTTTCAATTCTGTTCCATTGATCTGTGTGCCTGTTTTTGTGCCAGTACCATGCTGTTTTGATTACTATAGCTTTGTAGTATATTTTGAATTCAGGGATTGTGATGCCTCCAGATTTATTCTTTTTTCTCGGGATCACTTTGACAATTCAAGGTCTTTTGTTGTTTCACATAAATTTTAGGATTCTTTATTCCATTTCTGTGAAGAATATTATTGGGATTCTGATGGGGATTGCATTGAAAATGTAGATTGCTTTAGGTAATATGGACATTTAAACTATGTTTATTCTTCCAATCCATGAGGATGGAATATCTTTCTTTAATTTCTTTCGGTAATATCTTATAGTTTTCAGTGCATGGGTCTTTCACATCTTTGGTTACATTTGTTCCTAGATATTTTATTCTTTTTGTTGAGATTGTAAATGGGATTGTATTCTTGACTTCTCTTTCTGCTAGTTCGTTATTACTGTATAGAAATGCAACTGATTTCTGTAAGTTGATTTTGTACATGGCAGTTTTGCTGTAGTTGTTGATTATATCTTATAGTTTTCTGATGGACTCTTTAA
This sequence comes from Ceratotherium simum simum, assembly GCF_057802395.1. Classification (NCBI taxonomy): domain Eukaryota; kingdom Metazoa; phylum Chordata; class Mammalia; order Perissodactyla; family Rhinocerotidae; genus Ceratotherium; species Ceratotherium simum. Next base: position 13,109,570 of record NC_141941.1, read on the forward strand.
GGTTTTCTATATATAGAAGCAGGTCATCTGCAAACAGCTGGAGTTTCATTTCTTCCTTCTCAGTTTTGATTCCTTTTTCTTGCCTAATTCCTGTCGCCAAAACCTCCAGTACTATGTTGACTAGGAGTTGTTCTGTATTTCCACTGTTTCCCTTCCTTTATATTTCTGCCATTTCAGTTTGGTGGTTTTCTGTGGTGGCTTTCACAGTTTTCTCTTTTTTATGAGTCGTGGCTCTGCTCTTATTTTTTGTTTAGTGAGGCTTGTATAAAAGATCACAAAGATGAGCTAGTCCACTTTCTGATAGTCTCTTATCTCCATTAGCCTAAGCAGGTTTCATCCCTTTCCACTTCCCCTTCTGAGTTTTTGTTGTCACAAATTATTCCGTTTTGTCTTATGAGTTTGTGACTAAATTGAAAAGTTTAGTCTTTTGAGGCTTTCCTTCCCTTTATCATTTAAGTTTCCATTACATATTTCCCACATTGTTCTGAAAGAACACTTGAAGTTATCTGATTTTTCTGTCTGTTTATCTTCTTGCTCAAAACTTTGTAGACCTTTGCCTTTTTGTTTCAGGTATGAGAGCATCCTTGGTCACTTCTTTGTAGGGAAGGTCTAGTGGCAATGAACTCTGCCAGCCTTTGTTTATACGGGAAAGCTTTTATTTCTCCATTGTGTATGAAGGATAGTTTCACTGGCTACAGTATTCCTGGCTGAAAGTTTTATCTTTCAGCATTTTGACTATATCATTCCATTCTCTCCTAGCCTATAATGTTTCTCTGAGAAATCTTCTGAAAGCATGATAGAGCTTCCTTTGTAGGTTATTTTCTTTGCTTCCCTTAATATTTTTTCTTTGTCATTGACTCTGCCAATTCTACTATTACATGCCATAAAGAAGGTCTTTTTTGTGTGTCTGTGTGAGGAAGATTAGCCCTGATCTAACATCCATTGCTAATTCTCCTCTTTTTGCTGAGGAATATTGGCCCTGGACTAACATGCTTGGCCATCTTTCTCTACTTTATATGGGAGACTGCCACAGCATGGCTTAATAAGTTGTGCACCGGTAAGTGCCTGGGATCCAAACCTGCAAACCCTAGGCTGCTGATGCGGAGAATGTGAACTTAACCGCTATACCACCAGGCCAGCCCAAAGAAGGTCTTTTAGCATTGATGTAATTAAAAGTTCAAATGACTTCATGCATTAGTAAGTCCAATTCATTCCTCAGGTTTGGGAAGTTCTTTGCTATTATTTCTTTGAACAAGATCTCTGCTCATTTCTCCCTCTCCTTTCCCTCTGGAATACCTATAATCCTTATATTGCTTTTCCTAATTGAGTCAGATATTTCTTGAAGAATTCCTTCATTTAAAAAAAAATCTTAGTTCTCTCTCCTTTTCCACCTAAAGAATTTCTGTATTTCTATCCTCTAAATCACTGATTCTTTTCTCCATACCATCAGCTCTATTTTTTAAGGATTCTAGATTATTTTTTATCTCATTAATTCTGTTCTTATCTAGAATTTCTGCTTGGGTTTTTTTTCTTATTATTATTCTTTCAGTCTCTTTGGTGATGTATTCCTTCTTCTTATTGATTTTATTTCTGAGGTCACTCAGCTGTCTTTATAAGTCTTCTTGTAACTCATTGAGTTTCTTTATGACAGCTATTTTGAATTCTCTGTCATTTACACTATAACTTTCTGTGGCTGCAGGGTTGGATTCTGTGGACCTGTCATTTTCCTTCTGCTCTGAATTGCTGCTGTAGTTTCTCAAGGTTTTTGATGAACTAATCCTTTGCTGGCACATTTGTGGTAGTTCATATTGCAGATTCCACCTGCTACTGCTGGGGGGAAGCAGGAGCTGTGTTTCTCATCCCACCCCATCTGCCGGAAGTTGTGGGAGTATGGTAGGCACTGCCACCACGTTTAAAAGCATTCACAGGCAGGCTCAGGGATGCTGCTGCTTCTTCTTACAGCCATTCTGAGGTATGTTCTCACTTGTGGGGCTGCAGGAATACCATGGACACTCCCAATAGCTGATAAAGCATTCATGCACATGTGTAGATATGCCATTGCCTCTTATCGTTGTGGTGACCACTGTACTTGCTAAGCAGGGCTTCTTCATGGGGTCTGAGCGTGGACCACTCATTGGGATTGCAGCAGCATGGTGGGCTGTCCTGCTAGCCATGAAAGTGTTCCTGCATGGGCTCAGGGCTGCCTCCACCTCTTTTTACAGTCACACCGAGGCATGTTCCCACCTGTGGGACTGCAGCAGCACTATGGACACTTGGCTGGAAAAGCATTTGTGTGTGCACAGAGGGCTGCTGGGGAAGTGGTGGGGAGGGCTTACGTATCTCCACTATTTCCCAGAGGTCCAGTCTATCCACCTTTGGATGTATAGCTGTGTGGGTCTCTCAGGTGTCCTGTTGGGCTGTGTGGGTGTCCTCTGTTTGTCAATGAATGCCCATTTAGCTATAGTTCAAAGGAGGAGAGATAAAGAGAACAGCTCACTGCACCATGTTGCTTATGTCACTCTTTCGAGTTTTATGAGTTCTTTGTGTATTTTAGATATTAATCCTTTATCCATTAGAAGGTTTGGAAATATTTTTTACCTTTCAGTAGGTTATCATTTTTTTGTTCTTGATTTTTTCTTTTGCAGTGCAGAAACTTTTTAGTTTGATGCAGTCCCACTTATTAAATTTTGTCTTCATTGCTTCTGCTTTTGGGGTTATATTTAAAAAAAAAATTATTGCTTGGCCAGGCCCAGTGGTGTAGTGGTTAAATTCAGTGTGCTCTGCTTTGGCAGCCCTAGTTCAGTTCCTGGGCTCAGACCTACAACAATGATCTGTTACTGGCTATGCGTGGCAGTGGCTCACATACAAAAAGAAGAAGATTGGCAGCAGATGTTAGCTCAGAGCAAATCTTCCTCAGCAAAACAAAAAAACAAAAAACAAAAAACATTGTCGACATATGTTAAAGAGCTTTTGCCATGTTTTCTTTTGGGAATTTTATAGTTTCTGGTCTCATATTTAACTCCTTAATCATTCATGTTCATTTTGGTAATTGATATAAAATAGGGGCTCAATTTCACATCTTTTGTATGTGAATATCCAATTTTCCCAACACCACTTATTGAAGGGACTGTTATTACCCCATTGAGTATTCCTGGCTCCACAGTCAAATATTAGTTGACCATATATGCATGGGTTTATTTCTGAGCTCTCATTCCTATTCCATTGGTGTATTTGTTTTTATGCCAGTAATGTATAGTTTTTTTGTTCTTTTTTTAAATTTTTTGTTTATTACGGTAACATCGGTTTATAGCATTGTATAAATTCCAGGTGTACATCGTTATACTTCTATTTCTGCATAGATTACATCATGTTCACCACCCAAATACTAATTACAACCCATCACCACACACATGTGCCGAATTATCCCTTTCGCCCTCCTTCCTCCCCCCTTCCCCTCTGGTAACCACCAATCCAATCTCTGTCTCTATGTGTTTGTTTATTGTTGTTATTATCTACTACTTAACGAAGGAAATCATACAGTATTTGACTTCTCCCTCTGACTTATTTCACTTTGCCTAATACCCTCAATGTCCATCCATGTTGTCACAAATGGCTGGATTTTGTTGTTTCTTATGGCTGAGTAGTATTCCATTGTGTATATATACCACATCTTCTTTATCAAGCATAGAACTACCATATGATCCAGATATTCCACTTGTGGGTATTTATCCAAAGAACTTGAAAACACCAGTGCGTAAAGATACGTGCACCCCTGTGTTCATTGCAGTGTTATTCACAATAGCCAAGACTTGGAAGCAACATAAGTGCCCATCAAGGGACGAATGCATAGTTTTGATTACTGTAGTTTTCTAATATAGTTTGAAATCAAGAAATGTTACACCTTTGTTCTCTTTCCCAGGATTGCTATGGCTATTTGGAACTTTTGTTACTCTGTTCAAATTTTAGAATTGGATTTTCTATTTCTCTGGAAAATGCCATTGGAATTTTGATAGGTATTGCATTGATTCTGTAGATGACTTTGGGTAGTATGGACATTTTAATTATATTAGTTCTTCCAGTTTATGAACACAGTATATCTTTCCATTAATTTATTTTTCTGTAATTTCTTTCATGAATGTCTTATTAGTTTTCAGTGTAGAGATCTTTCAATACCTTGGTTGAATTTATTCCCATGTATGTTATTGTTCTTGATGCTAACATGAATGAGATAGCTTTATTTCTTTTCAGATAGTTAATTGTCACTATGCAGATGTGCAACTAATTTTTATGTTCATTTCATATCCTAAAACTTTGCTATTGGGTCCAACATTTTTTGATAGAGATCTTAGAATTTATATATAAAATCATGTTATCAGCAAACAGACAAGTTTACTTCTTCCTTCCTGATTTGGGTGCCTTTTATTTCTTTTTCTTGGGTAATTGTTCTGGCTGGGCCTTGTAGTATTATGTTGAATAGGAATAATGAAAGTGGGCAACTTTGTCTTGTTCCTGATCTTAGAGGAAAATCTATCAACCTTTCACTATGGAGTGTGATGTCAGCTGTGGCTTTTTTGTATATGGCCTTTATTATTTTCAGGTACATTCTTTTTCTAAGCCACTTGAGAGTTTTTATTATGAAAAGATGTTGAATTTTGTCAAGTGCTTTCTATGCATTTACTGAGATAATTGTATGATTTTTATCTTTTATTCTATTTATGTGCTGTATTATATTTCTTAATTTACACATGTTGAGCCATCCTTTAATCCCAAGGATAATTTCCATTTAATCACAGTGGCTGACTCGATTTCAATGTTCTGTTGAATTCAGTTTGCTGGTATTTTGTTGAGAATTTTTGCATCTATATTAACCAAGGATATTGATCTGAAGTTTTTTTATCCTTATGTTATCTTTATCTGGCTTTGGCGTCAGAGTTATGCTGGCCTCAAATGAATTTGGCAGTGTTTCCCTCTCTTCAATTTTTTTCAGAGCATTTTAGAAGAATTCACATTAATTTATTTTTAAATGTTTGAGAGAATTCACCCACAAAACCATCTGCTCTTGGGCTGTTCTTTCTTGGTAGGTTTATGATTACTGATTCAATCTCCTTACTTGGTATTGCTCTGTTCAGATTTATTTATTTGAATATATGTGTTTTGATATACTGTGTTTTTGCTTTTCACTTGACTCAATATATTTTCTAATTTTCCTTTTGATTTTCTCTTTGACTCATTTTTTCTATAAGACAAACTGTCTTTAAGAGCTTCTTTTTTTTTTTTTTAAAGATTTTCTTTATTTATTTTCCCCCCAAAGCCCCAGTAGATTGTTGTATGTCATAGCTGCACATCCCACCAGCCGCTGCATGTGGGACGCGGCCCCAGCAGCGGTGCATCGGTGTGCGCCCAGGACCCGAACCCGGGCCGCCAGCAGCAGAGCGCACGCACTTAACCGCTAAGCCACGGGGCCGGCCCAAGAGCTCCTTGACTAATTTTCATATGTCTGTGAATTTTCAAGTTTTCTATCTGCTATTGATTTCTAGTTCCATTCCACTGTGTTAGGCAAATATACTTGAATTTTGGTCTTCCTGAATTTCTTAAGACCTGCTTTTCTGGAAATTATTTTATTTGCACTTGAGAAGAATTGTAGCTTCTAGGGGAAAGATTGAGCAGTAAGTTTTAGTTAATATTGGTAAAGTTCAGCTCTTAGCATAATAGTAGCTACTCTTTCTCCACCCCCTAGACCTCTGCTAGGGAGATGTATACATATTCCTGGAGCAGTTTTCATGACTTCTTCTTTTCTTTTCTTTTTTTTTTTTTTTTTGCCGAGGAAGATTTGCCTTAACCTAACACCTGCTGCCAGTCTCCAAATGTCAGGGTCTGCGTTTTAATCACTAATGCTCCTTCAAGGTGCAGACCCAAGATGAGATGCTATTGTTGCAACTCTGTCAAGACACATGCAACCCTCTATGGCTGAAGTAATGTCAAAAGAATTTAAAGGACTGACACCTGTCTTCTTTCTATCATCAGTTTTTTTCTTTTCTTTCCTTTTTGGAAGACAGCCATTTAAGGACTAGGACATTAAAAAGCAAGACACATATGGGAAAATTTATAAAGCACAACCCATGACAAAGGAAAGGTTCAGTCTCAGAAAATACCTGATAAAACTTTAAGTTTACACCTCAGGTTAATCTCTGGCACAGAGACACACTATAACAACAACAAATCACTTTTATATATCAAAGAACATTATCAAAAAAGTAAGAAGATAACACACAGACTGGCAGAAATTATTTTCAAATCACATATCTAATAACAGATAACTATCCAGAATATATAGATAACTCCGTCAACTCACTAACAAAAACTCAAACAACCAGATTAAAAATTATGCGAATGACTTGAATAAAAATTTCTTAAAGAAGATAAACAAATGGCCAAGAAATACATGAAAAGATGCTTGAACAGTAAAAAATCAGTGGTTTCCAGGGGTTGGGAGTGAAGAAGAATAAGTAGAGCACAGAGGATATTTAAGACAATGAAAATATCCTGTATGATACCATAATGGTAGATACATGTCACTACACATTTGTCAAAACCCATAGAATGTTCAACACCAAGAGTGAAACCTAATGTATATTATAGATTTTGTGTAATTATGGTGTGTTCATGTGGGCTCATTATTTGTAACAAATGTGCCACTCTGGAGGGTTATACTGATAATGGGAGAGATTATGCATATGTGGGGGTAAGTGGTACATCGGAACTCTGTATCTTCCTTTCAACTGTAAATTTAGCTATGAACCTAAAACTGCTCTACAAAACAAAGTAAATTTTGAAAAAGATGTTCAACATCACTAATCATTAGAGAAATTCAAATCAAATCCACAAAGAGATGCAGCTTTACCTCCATTAGGATTTTTTTTTAATAGAAAATAAAAGATGTTGGAATATATGTAAAGCAATTGGGACTTTAACGCACTGGTGGTGGGAAGATAAGGTGGTACAGACACTGTGAAAAAGAGTATGGAGGTTCCTCAAAAGATTAAAAATAAAATTATCATATGATTCAGCATTTCCTCTTCTGGGTATATATATCCAAAAGTATTGAAAGCAGAGACACAAACTGATATTTGTACACCCATGTTCATAGCCACATTATTCATAATAGCTAAAATGTGGATGCAACCCACCTTTGGTCCATCTGTGGATAAATGGATAAAAACAGTGGCATATACATACAACAAAATATTATCCAGCATTAAATATGGATGAACCTCGAGGACATTATGCTAAGTCAAGTGAGCCAGTCACAAAAGACAAATACAAGTTGTGTCACCAAAACTGTGACTTAAGTCATTCCTGACTTCACTCCTTCTCAGAAGAACAGCTAACAACTATTCTTGATTAAGACATGTCGAGAAAATCCTAAAACATTGGGGTGAGGCTGAAGCACCCTGCCACACTACAGAGATCAAGACAGGCTGCATTAGAGGAGTAAGAGAAGCAGCTACACGCTGACCACATTGCCGCTCTCTGAGGCCAGCACAGAACAACATAGAGAGGTCCTGAGCCTCTGACTACTCCAGTGAAAAAACAGAGTCCACAGTACCCAAGCCCCATCTTGTGGGTCACTTTGTGGGAGCCCCTACTCTGGTCTTTCCCTATGCGGATTGCAGGGAATCTGTGGAGCACAACCACTAGGAGTGACTGTGAGGGAGAAGTGGGGAGGAATGTTACAACAACCAGCGCATGAATCTTGGTAGACTGAGTTCACATCTAGAGTGCCCAAGTAGGAATCCCAATGAGTGATTTTCCTCATCCTTAGAACCAAGCTGGTGGTGCACTCTGATCTACATGATTTGGGTCCTCAAAAGAGGGGTTTAGATGGCCCTGGATCCTGGTTTCCCCAGGAAAGGTGGTGAATCATAGCCCCACCCAGTGGGGAGAGTGTTTTCCAGTCCCATCTGGTCAGAGGGGCTAGTGAAAGCACCTGGAAGCTGTATAGCTTAGCAATCCTTGAACTGAGTTGTGGGCTGGAAGAGCTGATTGCCCCAAGAGCAAAGCCAGCACAGGTGTGGAGTGTTCACATGCTATGCACAGGCAGGGAGATTAATTCACAGCCAAGGTTTTGGGTGGCTTCCAGCTCCTCCAACCAGATAGCCTGTCTATAAAATTGAGAGTTTCCTGGAGTAGCTCTTCCCCTTACTGTTTGGGCAACGGAGCTGAGACATAGCCCCATCTTCTGTGGTTCCCAGTTTCATCTGACTAGAAGGGATGACAAGAACACCTGGAAGCTCTGTGGCCCAGTGGTGCTTAAGCAGAGAAAAGGGCAAGCAGAGTTGATCATTTTCAGAGAAAGATAATGGATCTATTTGGCCAGGGAACTTGGGTGAATGGGTTGGTTTGAGTTAAGACAACAAATAAAGAGCTTTACCAACTTTAGAGCTGCTTCTCCCACTGCACCCAGGCATGTAAACTAATTTATAGCCCTACTTATTGCTGAAAACATCCTCCAGGCTGCCTGATCAGGGAATCTACCCAGAGTACATAGGATGCTGTGTAGCTCATGCAACAGCTCTGCTTACAGTGGCACTTAACAGAGAGTACAGTCCATAGATTTCCCCATCTGCAGAGCAAAACTGGTGGCCTGTGCTGACAAAGGAATTCAGTGCACACTCTTGCCTGATTTGGGTCCCCAAACAAAGAACTGTACAGACCCTGGGTCCCATCCTGCTGCCCTGCCAGGGAAGGGAAGCTAATTCATAGCCTCATATACTACTGAATATAGTACCTAGTCCTGACCATCTAGTAAGCCTGACCAGAGAATCCAGCCAATTATGAAGCCCATCCTACAGCCTCACTTGTGTAGGTAACCAAGCCATCAGTCCTATCCAAATGTTCTCAGCCAGCGGCACACACCTGCATCCCCAACCTCAGAGCTTGAACAGATGCCTTGCCCAAAAGTAGACAATAATTGCAGGCCTTATCTTCCCAAGGACATTACCAGCAGACACACCCAGAAGCTCAACTGAGCTGAATGATAAGGATCTAGCTTGGCCAAAGAACACTTGTAAAGTCTGGAAGAAGAACCCAGTCACTCAAACGTGCAGATATCAATGTAGGGAATTGAGGATCATGAAAAACCAGGTAAATGTGACACCACCAAAGGACATGAGTAAAGCTTAGATGACTGATCTTAAAGAAATGGAAATCTATGAAGTGTCAGACAAAAAATCAGAGTAATCCTCTTAAAGAAATTTAGTGAACTACAAGAATATACAGACAGACAACTAAATGAAATTGGAAAAACAATGCATGAACAAAACAAAAAGTTCAACAAAACAATAGAAGCCATAAAAAAATCCTAGAGTTGAAAAGTAGAATAACTAAACTGAAGAACTCAATAGATAATTTCAAAAGCAGACTTGACCATGCAGAAGAAAGAATCACTGACCTGGAGGATAGGACGTTAGAAATTATCCAGTCAGAGGGGCAAAAGTAAAAAGAGTATGAAAAAGTAAAGAAAGTCTATGAGACTTATGAAACACAATGAAAAGAAACTATATTTGCATCATAGGAATTCCAGCAAGAAAAGGGAAAGAGAAAGGTACAGAAAGTATATTTAAAGCAGTAATGGCTTAAAACTTCCTAAACCTGGGGAGAGATAGGTACATCCAGATCCCTGAAGCCCAAAGGACTCCCAACAGATTGAACCTGAATGGGGCTACATTAAGATACATCATAATTAAATTGTCAAATGTCAAAGACAAAGAAAGAATTTTAAAAGCAGCAAGAGAAAAGAGAGAAGTTAAACACAAGGGAACCCCCATAAGACTACTGGAAGTTTTCTCAGAGAAGCATTTTAGGCCAGGAGAGAATGGGATGACATATTCACAATATTAAAAGAAAAAACCTGTCAGCCAGGAACACTATACCCAGCAAAGCTGTCTTTCAGAAATGAAGAAGGGATAAAGACTTCCTGAACAAACAAAAGCCAAGGGAGTTCATCACCACTAGGCCTGCTTCACAATAAATGTTAAGGGGATTTCTTTGTGTGGAAGTAAAATGATGCTAATTAGCAGCATAAAAAACATAAAAAGATAGCATGAAACTCACTGGTAATGGTAAACTTATAGTCCAAGTTACATTCTGTAATTTGGTAATGGTGCATAATTGACTTACAAGTCTAGTTTAAAACTATACTGGCATAAAAACAGGCATGGAAATACTACTCAGAAAATTAACTCTGATACAACATGAATAAGTCAAAAAATATTATGCTGTATACAGACAAAGAAACTTTACACAAAAGTTTCAGGAGAAGGACAGCTAATTTGTTGTGGAAGAAAATAGCAACAGTGATTGCCTCTAAGAATATGGATTGCCTCTAAAAAGATGACTCTAAGAAGATAGGGCTTACCAAGAAAGAGAAAGGGAATCTTGCCACCAAGAAAAACAATGATTTTCCAGTAACTAACCCAAATGAATGGAGATCTCTGATTGACAGACAAAGAATTTAAAATAATTGTTTGAAAGTAGCTCAGCAAGCTACAAGAGAACTCAGATAGACAAATCAGTTAAACCAGGAAAACTACGTAAACAAATAAAAATTCAACAGAGAGATAGAAATCATAGAAAAGAACCAAACAGAAATTCTAGAGCAAAGAATAAAATGAATGCAATGAAAAATGTAATAGAAAGTATGAAAAATAGACAGTCAAGCAGATGAAAGAATCTGTGAACTCAAAGATAAGTCACTTGAAATTACCCAGTAGGAAAATAAAGAGTTTTAAAAATGAAAAAGATTGAGGAAAGCTTACATGAGTTATGGGACATCACCAAGGAAAACAATATTTGCATTATGGAAGTCCCAGAAAGAGAAGATAGAGAGAGGAGATAGAAAACTTACTTAGAAAAATAATGGACAAAAACTTCCAAAATCTGAGGATAGGTATAGACAATCAGGCACATGAAGCTCAGATTCCCATACAGATTCAACAGCAATAGGACTTCACTGAGACACATTATAATAAAGTTTTCAAAAATCAAACTAAAGAGAGAATTTTGAAAGCAACAAGAGAAAAGAAACTCATCTCATACAAGGGAACCCCCATAAGCCTATCAGTAGACTTCTTAGCAGAAATATCATAAGCCAGAAGAGAATGGGATGATATATTCAAAGCGTCAAGAGAAAAAAAATGCCAACCAAGAATGCTTTACACAGCAAAGTTATCATTCAGAAATAAAAAAGATATGAAGGCTTTCTCAGACAAACAAAAGTTGAGGGAGTTCATCACCACTACACCTGCTTGACAAGAAATACTAACGGGAGATTGTCAGGTTGAAAATTAGCAATTAGCTACACAAAAACCTATAAAATTGTAAAACTGACTGGTAAAGGTAAGTATGTAGTCAAATTATGAATACTCAAATATTGTAATGATGGTGCATAAATCACTTTAACCTCTAGTATAAAAGTTAAAACCAAAGGCTTTAAAATAGCTATAGAAACAACAATTTGTTAATAGATATATATTATTAAAGACATAAATTGTGACATCAATATCATAAAATATGGTAGGGGAGCAGTAAAAATGCACAGTTTTCATAAACAATTGAAGTTAAGTGGTTAGCTTAAAATAGACTATTATAACTACAAGAGGCTTTATGTAAGTCTCAAGATAACCACAAGGAAAAAACCTGGAGTAGCTCATGAAATATAAAAAGAAGGAAACCAATGCTTACCACTAAAAAATTGTCAAATCACGAGGGAAGACACCAGCAAGTTTCATCACTGAGTTAACCAACAAACATCAAGAGAGAAAGAAAGAAAAAATGGAAATACATGGTAGTCAGAAAACAACGAACAAATTGTTAATAGTAACCCTTACCTGTCAATAATTATCTTAAATATAAATGAATTAAATTCTCCAATCAAAAGATACAGGGTGACTGAATGGATACAAATATAAGATGCTGCCTACAAGAGACACACTTTAGCCTTAAGGACAAAAATAAGCTAAAAACGAAGAGAAGGAGAAAGATATTCCATGCAAATGGTAACTCAAGGAGATCTGGGGTGACTATACTTATATCAAACAAAATAGACTTTAAGTCAAAAACCGTGACAAGAGACAAAGGAGGTCATTGTACAATGATAAAAGGGTCATTTCAACAAGAAGTTATAACAACTTTAAATATATATGCACCCAACATCAAAGTCCATAAATATGTAAAGCAAATATTGACAGAAATGAAGAGATAAATAGATAACAGTACAAGAATGGTAGGGGACTTCAGTACTCCATTCTCTATAGTAGATAGATCATCCAGACAGAAAACCAATATGGAATCAATAGAATTGAATAACTGACCAAATAGACCTAACAGACATATACAGAATTTTCCACCCAATTGTAAAAGAATATACAGTCTTCTCAAGCACAAACAGAAATTCTTCAGGATAGACAATGTTAGGTCACAAGTCATAAAAAATTAAAGAAGATCAAAATATTTTCAGATATCTTTTCTGACCGCAAAATAATGAAGCTAGAAATTAATAACAGTAAGAATATGGAAAAATATACATATACATGGAAAGTAAACAACATATTCTTGAACAAGCACTGAGACAAAGATGAAATAAAAGGGAATTTTTAAAAATTTTGAGACAAATGAAAATAGAAACACAACATATCAACATACATGGGATGCAGCAAAAGTGTACTAAATGGGAAGTTTATAGCAAGAAATACTTACATTTTAAAAGAAAAAAGATCTCAAATAAACAACCTAACTTCTCACCTCTAGGAACTATATGAAGAGGAACAAACTAAGCCAAAAGTTACCAGAAGAAAAAAATAATTAAGATTAGAGCAGAAACAAATAAAATACAGAATAGAAAAAAATCAACAAAACTGAGTATTTTTGAAATGATAAAATTGTCAAACCTTAATTAGGCTATATATGAAAAAAAAGAGAAAAGATTCAAGTAAATAAAATCAGAAGTGAAAAAAGATACATTAAAACACATGGCTCAGAAATAAAAAGATTATAAGGTACTATTGTGAACAATTATATAACAATAAGTAAATATTCTAGAAGAAATGGATAAATTTCTAGAAACTTACAACCTACCAAAACTGAATCTTGCAGAAATAGAAAGCATGAACACACTAGTAAGTAGGGAGATTGAATCAGTAATCAAAAACGTTCCAGATGGCTTCAGCGGTGAAAAGAGAAGCCCAGAACCAGATGGCTTCACTGGTGAATTCTACCAAGAGTAAAAGTAGAATTAACACAAATTCTCCTTATTTCTTCCAAAAAAGAAGAAACACTTCCAAACTCATTTTGTGAGGCCAGCATTATCTTAGTACCCAAGCCAGACAAAGACACTACAAGAAAATAAAAATTAAGGTCATTATTCCTGGTGAACATAGAGACAAATATCCTCAATAAAATACTAGCAAAGACAATTCAATAGCCCATTAAGAAGATTCTACACCATGACCAAGTGGAACTTATCCCTGGGAACAAGCATGCTTCAACACACGCAAATCAATCAATATGATACACCACATTAACGTAATGAAAGATAAAAGCCACATGATTGGGCTGGCCTGGTGGCACAGTTGTTAAGTTTGCATGCTCTGCTTTGGCGGCCTGGAGTTAACAGGTTTGGATCCAGGGCATGGACCTACAAACCTCTCATCAAGCCTTGCTGTGGCAGGCGTCCCACATAAAATAGAGGGAGATAGGCACAGATGTTAGCTTAGGGCCAATCTTCCTCAGTAAAAAGAGGAGGATTGGCAACAGATGTTAGCTCAGGGCTAATCATCTTCACAACAAAAACAAACAAAAAAACACATGATCATCTCAATAGATATAGAAAAATTATTTGACAAAATTCAAGATCCCTTCATGATAAAAACTCTCCACAAAGTAAGTATGGAAGGAAATTACTTCAATACAGTAAAGACCATATATGAAAAGCCCACAGCTAATATCATCGTCAGTACAGAAAAATCAAAAAGTTTAGCAGCCAGCCTGGTGGCATAGTTGTTAAGTTAATGTGCTCTGCTTCAGTGGCCCAGGCTTCATGGGCTCAGATCCCAGGCGCAGACCATACACCATTCAACAAGACATGCTCTGGTGGTGTCCCAAAATACAAAATACGGGAATATTGGCACAGATGTTAGCTCAGTGACAATCTTCCTCAAGCAAAAAGAGGCAGATTCGCAATGGATGTTAGCTTAGCACCATTCTTCCTCACCAAAAATAAAATACCTAAAAGCCTTTCTGCTAAGATCTGGCACAAGGCAGGGATATCTACTCTCATTACTTCTATTCAACAGAGTGCTGGAAGTCCTAGCCAGAGCAGTTACACAAGAAAAATAATAGTCAAAACAGAAAAGAAGTAAAATAATCTCTGTATACAAACGGCATGATGATATACACAGAAAACTCTAAAGACTCTGCACAAAAAACTATTAAGATGTAATAAACTAATTCAGCAAAATTGCAGGATACAAAAGTCAGCAAACAAAAATCACTGGCATTTCTGTATATAAACAATGAGCTATCCAATAGGAAGTTAAGAAAAGAATTCCATTTACAATAGCAACAAAAAGAATAAAATACTTAGGAATAATCTTAACTAAAGAGGTGAAACACTTTTACGCTGAAAACTACAAAACATTTATGAAGGAAATTGAAGATGCAGAAAAATGGAAAAAAATTCTATGTTCATGGACTGGAAGAATTAATATTGTTAAAATGTTCACACAACTCAAAGTGACCTACAGATTAAATGCAATTCCTACCACAATCCCAAGGGCATGTTCTACAGAATAGAAAAAGCAATCCAGTAAAGAGTTTCCTAAAAACAATTCAGAAAAGAACTAGCATATGATCCAGCAATCTCAGTTGTGGGTATATAGCAAAATGAAATGAAATCAGTATCTCAAAGAGATATGTGCACTCCCATCTTCACTATAGCATTATTCACTATAGTTAAGATATGGAAACAACCTGTGTCCATCTATGGATGAATGGATTAAAAAATGCTAAAAAATATGTAATAAATAAATAAATATATATCAGCATATATTATTTATCCTTTAAAAGAAGGAATTCCTACCATTTGTGAATGAACCTGGAGGATATTACACTAAGTGGTATAAACTGAACACAGATATGCAAACAATGCATGATCTATGTTATACATGGACTCTAAAAAGTCAAACTCTTAAAAGCAGAGAACAAAATGATAGTTGCCTGGGGCAGGGAGGTTGAGGAAATGGGGGAGATATTGGTCAAAAACTACAGAGATTCTGCTGTGTGGGAGGGATAAGTTCTGGGGAGCTAATAATATACAGCATGGTGAGTATAGTTGATAATACTGTATTGTACACGTGTAATTTGCTAAAAGTTGATCTTAAGTGCCCTCACCACACAAAAAATCATAACTATGTGAGATAATGAATATGTTTGTTAGCTTGACTGTGATAATTGTTTCACAATGTATTTTTATATCAAACTTCATCTTATACATCTTAAATGTATACAATTTTTATTTGTCAAGTATACCTCAATAAAGCTAGGGAAAAAAAGAAATAGTATGATGATAATTGGTTCTCCATTTTATATAGTTAAAAATAGATCATCCTACATAATACTTTTACATACATGGCACTTAACTTTACACATAATATAGAAAAATGTCATGGAACTTCACTCAAAAAGAAGAAATAAAACACACTGAGACTTTGTTTCTCACTTTTCAGACTGGCAGAATTTCATAAGCCTGAAAATGTATTTATCTTGCAAAGCTATGAGGACACATGCACTCTCAAACATTGCTGATGGAAATGTAAAATGGAGTGGACTTTGACAGTATTTAACACAAGTACGTATGCATTTACCCTTTGACCTAGCAATCCTATTTCTGGAAATTTACCCTGAAGACTCACCTCCCAAACTGCCAATGGTTATTCAATCCAGCATTATTTGTACAGGCCATGGAGTCTATGCAGTGCTAAAACAGAATGAGAAAGCTATCTCTGAACTGATTTTTAGTCATTTCCAGGATTGACTACGAAGTGCAAAACAGTGCAAGAGTATCCGTGGGATGCTACTTTCCACATAAGAAAGAAAGGAAGTAAGGAAATACGCATGAAAATGCTGCTTTTTGCCAAAGGAAACACAAGAATAACCACCAGGTGCCTAATCATGGGTGAAAGTGAACTTGAAGTATCTCCCCACATACGCTTTATTAATTACAAAAGAAAAACACTAGCCTTAGTGGAACACCCAGCGGACACCGCCTTAACCAGTGACTGACATTCACCCTGTGAGAAATAAGACATATAAACATGCACTGCAAGGGATACAACATCACTTCCGTGAAATTTGTGCCAAGGATTGATAACAGAACCTAATCTTAAGGGAACATCACCCAAACCCAAGTTTGGGGACTTGCTACCAAATAACTGCCCAATGGTCACCAAGGACAAAGCCAGGGAATCTACTGGGCACAGCAACTAAGTGCTATGTATACTCCTGGACTGCATGTTGGAAAGAAAAAAATTGATTAAGAGCATTTCATTTGGACAGTTAAGATTTTTCAATATGGATTAGGCAGCATTGGATTAATTTTAACTTTCCTGAATTTAATTACTGAATTGTGGTTATGTAAGAGAATGTCCTTTGTCTTGGGAAACACATCCTAAAATACTGAGGGGTAAAGAAGCATGATGTATGCAACTTATTAGTAATGTTTCTGGCGAAACATTACTGTTTCATAATATGTATATTTGGATAGAGAAAACATAAATGGAAGTGCTTCAAGGTGTTTGCAATTTTTGAATCAAGTTAAGGGTATAACCTCTTTTATTTGCACTAGTCTCGCAAATTTTCTGAAAGTGAGATTATTTCAAATGGCAAACTTTAAAAGTAATGCAATAAAATATAAATCAAACCCGATTAAGTCTATGGGCAGTTATGAAAACATGATGTGTGTAAATTTACATATACATATATGTGTGTAAGTATGTGTGTGTAGATACGTTAAAATTGGGAAGAACTAAATGACAGGACAGCATGCATAGTATGATCATATATCTGTGTAACTGATAATGTGCACTCTTTGTAATGTATTTCTGAGGAATGATTTTTTAAAGAATTCCTCTTTTATTTTGTAAAGACATTTACATTTAAAATTATTTTAATTTACACGTAAGGTAATTTTGAACATGAAAAATGTCATTGTGGCTTAGTGTGTTACTTAACTAGGACTATAATTCTAACATTTAGACAACTCATATTTTAAAATATATTTTATTGTTGACTTTTAGTCAATGGAACACTCTTTAACTAATCTAAACATTTTCATGACACTCTTGAAAAGCTGTTCTAAACAGAAAAGTACTGTAACCACATTTATAAAAAGTAACCAATTTGGGTACAGAATTCCAGTTACAAGACTAAAATGTTCTGGGTATGTAATGTACAATGTTACAAAGAAGACAGCAGGCCCCAAATTACAAAGATTTTTCTTTTTTTTCCAGTGAGGGAGATTGGTCATGAGCTAACATCTATTGCCAATCTGCCTCATTTCGCTAAGGAAGACTGCCCCTGAGCCAACATGCGTGCTATCCTCCTCTATCTTATATATAGGATGCCGCCACAGCATGGCTTCATGAGCAGCGCATAGGTCTGTGCCTCGGACCCCAACCTGCGAACTCTGGGCCACCAAAGTGGAGCATGTGAACTTAACCACTGTGCCACCAGGCCAGGCCCCAACAAACCAAGATTTAATTGCAGTTTCAGCCTCCCACGAATGTAACCTTTAACCAGTTAACAAGTAATTACCTGGTCAGCACTAGTAAACTAATCCACTCAATTGTCTCCCTCCATGTTCCCTAGGAGGGCAACTTTGTCTGAAACAATGCATTCTTTCATCATAATTTTCTTTTTCTATCCTCTTCTGCTTTTAAAAACCTTTCTGTTTCTACAGCTCAATGGAGCTCCTTTCTACTTGCTATATGGTATGCTGCTCAATTCATGAATTGTTTAATAAATTTAATTAGATCTCTAATATTTAGTCAGTTGAATTTTCTTCATTTTTTAGCAGTTTTTGTGGCAGTGGCAGGACTGAAGTTGACTTCTGGAAGCATCAGGGACAACAAAAAAACACAGGCATGGTGTCCACAAACCCTTTTGAGTTCTCTGTCTTTCTTGCTATTTTGAGGGCCACTGGTAATTTCCTCTTGGTTCTGAGCTCTGCTCTCTTTGCATTGACCTCCCAATCTAATTAGCTTTCACAGCTCCCTATTTTGAGTGGAAAACCCCAATCCCTTCCAAGTTCCCAGATTCCACATTGGGAACTGCTGGTGGTTACCAACCAGAGTTGGAATGGGTCCAACTTAAAAACTAGACTGGGTCTGAGATTGGACCGGGTCTGATTTAAGCTGGACTGGGTCCAGTGAGAGGCCTCAGGTGAACAAAATATTGTTTTAAATAAAGGCTAGCTGCTAATGGGAATATTCAGAAGTCCAAAAAGCCGCAGAAAGCGATGGGCAAGTGTTGAGTATCAAAAGTCTGTTAGAGTGCTTGCTAGACCTCAAGAAGTCTCCCGTCATAAGATAAGTTGGTCACTGAATAGGTTAGATTTGACACTAGGTCTCCCACTAACCTCAAGAAAATTTATATTCAATGAGGTACACTGTAAAATACCCCACAATTCCCAACCCCAAGGCATGTCTCTCTTAGGTTTTAGTCTGTCCCAGAGAAACCCAAAGGCCTAGCTAAAAGAAACAGGATCCTTTAAATCCAATCCCTTGAAAGCAAGGGATCCCAAATTAAACAAAGAATATGGGATACCTATTTTAATTGGTAGCCAGAAGTTTCCAAAAGTATTCAAGACTCCAAAATAAGTTCATTAAAAGGCTGATTACAAAAGCCTAGTGAAAAGTTAAAGACACAAGAGATACATAAACAAAACACCATAAGACAGATGTGACTATGTATGTGATTACAACTGCTCCCCTCTATCCTTCTTTATCTGAGCACTCACATTTTACTAATTCTCTGTCTGAAAGGCCTGTCCACTGTAAGAGACTATTAAACAGTTACCTTTGTCAACACAAATAATCTATAATCAATCTATAAATCAAGATTGGGGTGAGTTTGTTATGAGCCAGGTCTGAGGACTATAGCCCAGGCCGTCTTTTATCAAAGGCACCAAAGAAGTGGGGTGTACAGAGTGGCTATATACCATCTTAGAACAAAGAGCATACATTACAGATGACAGGAATATCTCTTTTACTGCAGTCATGAGATGCTTAGCTGTCACAACAGGTCTATAGTCAGCATGTAAGGTGAACACAGCAGCTGTTGTAATTAGGAGTTCTGTTTGCTTCATGTACTTGTAAGTCCGGTTATTTCCCCAGGTTTGGGAAGTACTCAGCTATTATTTCTTTCAACAAGGTCCCTGCTCCTTTATCCCTTCCTTTTCCCTCTGCAATACCTAGAATCTTTGTTTATTTTTTGTGAGGAAGATCAGCCCTGAGCTAACATCTGCAAATCCTCCTCTTTTTGCTGAGGAAGACTGGCCCTGCGCTAACATCCATGTCCACCTTCCTCCACTTTATAAGGGATGCTGCCACAGCATGGCTTGACAAGCAGTGAATCAGTGCATGCCTGGGATCTGAACCGGCGAACCCCAGGCCGCTGCAGCGGAGCGCACTTAATCACTTGCGCCACTGGGCTGGCCCCAATACCTAGAATCTTCATGTTGTTTTTCAGAATTGAATCAGATATTTCCTGAAGATTTTCTTCATTTTTTAAAAATCTTTGTTCTCTCTCTTCCTTCTCCTGAAATATTTCTATATTTCTGTACTCTAATTCACTAATTCTGTCCTCCATAACATCAGCTGTAATTTTTATGGTTTCTAGATTATTTGTTTTTGTCTCATTGAATTCATCTCATTCATCTCATTCATTCTCATTATGTTCATTGTTGAATTCATCTCATTCATCTCATTCATTCTCATTACGTTCATCATATCCAGAATTTCTGTATTTTTTTAGGGGCTTCAATCTCTTTGGTGAAGTATTTCTTCTGTTCAGTAATTTTATTCTTGATCCCACTGAACTGTCTTTCTGAGTTTTCTTGTAACTCATTGGTTTCTTTCTGACAGCTATTTTGAATTCTCTGTCATTTCAATTGTAAATTCTGTGACTTCAGGATTGGTTTCTGCAGACTTGTCATTTTCCTTCTGTTCTGCAGTATTACTGTAGTTCTTCATAGTGTTTGATGAATTTTTCCTTGGCCAGTACATTTGTGGTATTATCAGGTCACAGATTCCACCTGCCACTGCTGGGCCAGGCAGGAGCTGTGATTTCTGATCCTGTCCTGTTTGCTGAAAGTTGTGCCGGTAAGGCTGCTCTGCATTTGTGTAGGCTAGCTGCAGCCACTTGGGTTTGCACACACATGTGTAAGTGGGGCCTCTGTGCTCCACCAGTAGGTAGTTTTCATGCTGGTGGGGCTGACTGAACTGGTGTGCTAGGGCAGGAGGGGCACTTTTTTTGCACAGGCTGGCTCTGCAGTTGCAGGCAGTTTGGCTGAGCTGCTGCACTTGCCATGTCAGGCTCCTTCATGAGGGCTGAGTCACCACCACTTGGTTGGTAGCTTTCCCACCTGTGGGGCCACTGTGGCATGCTGGGCACTCCCATAGGCTTGGCTACCACTCCAAAAGCATTTGTGCACAGGCCAGGCTGCCCTACGTCCTCTTACATTCGCACCAGCCACCATGTGACTAACTGTGACCTGGATCACTGCCACTGGGGAGGCATAGGGGTCTGCTCACCTAGTTCCACCACTTCCCAGCAATCCAGACCACCCACTTTCCCATGAATGGATCTCTCAGGGATCCTGTTGTGCTGTCTAGGGAATCCTCTGCTGGTTAATGAATGTTCATTTAGTTGTAACTTAGAGAGGAAAGACAAAGGCAACACTCACTCCACCATGATGCTGACATCACTCCTCCTTGAACTCTTTGTTTTTAAGTGCACTTTTTAAATAATCTTGTTTAATTGGAACATTCCTTCTAATGGCCAGTGTAATTCCCCTGAGGCTGGCAGCAGTTTGATCGGACTCTTAACCACAGATGGAGTGCAACCCACACTTATGTCTGACTCTCTCTGACCCCAAAATGGGATCCAACCACATTTTTGTCCAATCATTTTTTTTATTGATGTTTTAATGGTTTCTAACATTGTGAAATTTTGGGTTGTACATTTTTGTTTGTCCATCACCATATATATGACTCCCTTCACCCCTTGTGCCCACCCCCCACCCCCACTGCCCCTGGTAACCACAGTCCAGTTTTCTCTGTCCATATGTTGGTTTATAGTCCACATATGAGTGAGATCATACAGTGTTTGTCTTTCTCTTTCTGGCTTATTTCACTTAACATAATACGCTCCAGACCCATCCATGTTGTTGCAAATGGGAAGATTTTGTGTTTTTTTATGGCTGAGTAGTATTCCATTGTATATATATATACCACATTTTCTTAATCCAATCGTCAGTTAAGGGACACTTACGTTGCTTCCACTTCTTGGCTATGGTGAATAATGCTGCAATGAACATAGGGGTGCATAAGCCTCTTTGGATTGTTGATGTCAGGTGCGTTGGATAGATTCCCAGTAGTGGGATGGCTGGATCACAGGGCATCTCTATTTTTAATTCTTTGAGCAATCTCCATACCGTTTTCCATAGAGGCTGCACCAATTTGCATTCCCACCAGCTGTGTATGAGGGTTCCTGTTTCTCCACATCCTCTCCAACATTTGTTGTTTTTTGTCTTGGTGATTATAGCCATTCTAACCGGCGTGAGGTGGTATCTTAGTGTGGTTTTGATTTGCATTTCCCTGATGATTAGTGATGTTGAGCATCTTTTCATGTGCCTATTGGCCATCTGTATATCTTCATTGGAGAAGTGTCTGTTCATTTCCTCTGCCCATTTTTTGATCGGGTTGTTTGTTTTTTTGTTGTTCAGTTGTGTGAGTTCTTTATATATTATGGAGATCAACCCCTTGTCAGATGTATGTTTCGCAAATATTCTCTCCCAACTGGTTGGTTGTTTGTTCATCTTGATTCTGGTTTCGTCTTATAAAAGCTCTTTAATCTGATAAAGTCCCACTTGTTTATTTTTTCTTTAGTTTCCCTAGTCTGGGTAGCCATGTCATCTGAAAAGATTCCTTTAAAACCAATGTCAAATAGTGTGTTGCCTATATTTTCTTCTATGAGTTTTATAGTTTCAGGTCTCACCTTCAGGTCTCTGATCCATTTTGAGTTAATTTTCGTGAATGGCGATAGTACATGGTTCACTTTCATTCTTTTGCATGTGGCTGTCCAGTTTTCCCAACACCATTTATTGAAGAGACTTTCCTTTCTCCATTGCATGCTCTTAGCACCTTTGTCGAAAATTAGCTGTCCGTATATGTGTGGTTTTATTTCTGGGCTTTCAATTCTGTTCCATTGATCTGTGTGTCTGTTTTTGTACCAGTACCATGCTGTTTTGATTACTATTGCTTTGTAGTATGTTTTGAAGTCAGGGATTGTGATGCCTCCTGCTTTGTTCTTTTTCTTTAGGATTTCTTTAGCTATTCGGGGTCTTTTGTTGCCCCATATAAATTTTAGTATTTTTTTCTATTTCTGTGAAGAATGTCATTGGGATTCTGATTGGGATTGCATTGAATCTGTAGATTGCTTTAGGTAATATAGACATTTTAACTATGTTTATTCTTCCAATCCACGTGCATGGGATATCTTTCCATTTCTTTATGTCATCATGGATTTCTTTCAATAATGTCTTGTAGTTCTCATTGTATAGGTCCTTTACCTCCTTGGTAAGATTTATTCCTAGGTATTTTATTCTTTTGGATGCAATTGTAAATGGTATTATCTTTTTGAGCTCTTTTTCTGTTAGTTCATTATTAGCATATAGAAATGCAACTGATTTTTGTAGATTGATTTTGTACCCTGCAACTTTGTGGTAGTTGTTGATTGTTTCTAATAGTTTTCCAACAGATTCTTTAGGGTTTTCTATATATACAATCATGTCATCTGCAAATAGTGAGAGTTTCACTTCTTCGTTACCTATTTGGATTCCTTTTATTCCTTTTTCTTGCCTAATTGCTCTGGCCAAAACCTCCAGTACTATGTTGAACAGGAGTGGTGAGAGTGGGCAGCCCTGACTCGTTCCTGTTCTCAGAGGAATGGCTTTCAGTCTTTCCCCGTTGAGTATGATGTTGGCTGTGGGTTTGTCATATATGGCCTTTATTATGTTGAGGTACTTTCCTTCTATTCCTATTTATTATTCTATTCTATTTATTGAGAGTTTTTATCATAAATGGATGTTGTATCTTGTCAAATTCCTTCTCTGCGTCTATTGAGATGATCATGTGGTTTTTATTCTTTGTTTTGTTGATGTGATGTATCACGTTGATTGATTTGCAGATGTTGAACCATCCCTGCGTCCCTGGTATAAATCCCACTTGATCATGGTGTATGATCTTTTTAATGTATTGTTGTATTCGGTTTGCCAATATTTTGTTGAGGATTTTTGCATCAATGTTCATCAGAGACATTGGCCTGTAATTTTCTTTCTTTGTATGTTTTTGTCTGGTTTTGGTATCAGGGTGATGTTGGCCTCGTAGAATGATTTAGGAAGTGTTCCATCTTCCTCTATTTTTTGGAATAGTTTGAGAAGGATGGGTATTAAATCTTCTTTGAATGTTTGGTAAAGTTCACTGGAGAAGCCATCTGGTCCTGGACTTTTATTTTTTGGGAGGTTTTTGATTAGTATTTCAATCTCTTTACTTGTTATTGGTCTATTCAGATTCTCCATTTCTTCTTGGTTCAATTTTGGGAGGTTGTATAAGTCTAAGAATTTATCCATTTCTTCTAGATTGTCCAATTTGTTGGCATATATTTTCTCATAGTATTCTCTTATAATCCTCTGTATTTCCATGGTATCCATTGTAATTTCTCCTCTTTCATTCCTAATTTTATTTACTTGAGCCTTTTCTGTTTTTTTCTTAGTAAGCCTGGCTAAGGGTTTGTCGATTTTGTTTATCTTCTCGAAGAACCAACTCTTTGTTTCATTAATCGTTTCTACTGTTTTTTTGGTCTCAATTTCATTTATTTCTGCTCTGATTTTTATTATTTCTCTCCTTCTGCTGGCTTTGGGCTTTGTTTGTTCTTCTTTTTCTAGTTCTGTTAGGTGTAATTTAAGGTTGCCTATTTGGGTTTTTTCTTGTTTGTTAAGGTGGGCTTGTATCGCTAAGAGTTTCCCTCTCAGGACCGCTTTTGCTGCATCCCATATTGTTTGATATGGCATGTTATCATTTTCGTTTGTTTCCATATAGTTTTAGTTTTTGATTTCTCCTTTAATTTCATCAATGATCCATTGGTTGTTCAGTAGCATGTTGTTTAATCTCCACATTTTTTCACTTTCCCAGTTTTTTTTTTTCATGGTTCATTTCCAGTTTCATAGCCTTATGGTCTGAAAAGATGCTTGTTATGATTTCAATCTTCTTAAATTTATTGAGGCTTTCTTTGTTTCCCAACATATGGTCTGTCCTAGAGAATGTTCCATGTGCGCTTGAGAAGAATGTGTAGTCAGCTGTTTTTGGATGGAGTGCTCTGTATATGTCTACTAGGTCCATCTTGTCCAGTTTTTCATTTAAGTCTAATATTTCTTTATTAACTTTTTGTCTGGATGATCTATCCATTGTTGTAAGTGGGGTGTTAAGATCCCCTACTATTATTGTGTTGTTGTTGATTTCTCCTTTTAGGTTTGTTAATAGTTGCTTTATGTACATTGGTGCTCCTATGTTGGGTGCATATATATTTATAAGTGATATGTCTTCTTGATGTAGTGTCCCTTTTATCATTATATATTTCCCTTCTTTGTCTTTCTTAACCTGTTTTATCTTGAAGTCTACTTTGTCTGATATGAGTATGGCAATACCTGCTTTCTTTTGTTCGCCATTAGCTTGGAGCCATCCTTTCACTCTGAGCCTGTGCTTGTCTTTAGTGCTAAGATGTGTTTCCTGAAGGCAGCATATTGTTGGGTCTTGCTTTTTAATCCATCCTGCCACTCTGTATCTTTTGATTGGAGAGTTCAATCCATTTACATTTAGGGTAATTATTGATATATGAGGGCTTAATGTTGCTGTTTTGTCACTTATTTTCTAGTTCTTTTGCATTTCCTTTGTTTCTTGTCCCATTTGTTTTGGACTGCCAATTCAGTTTGGTTGTTCTGTCTTATGATTCTTCTAGTTTTCTCTTTGTTTATCATATGTGGTTTTGCTTTGATTATTTGTTTAGTGGTTACCTTGAGGTTTGGGCAAAAAATCTTGTGTATGATATAGTCCATTATCTGAAGGCCTCCTATTTCCTTACACTAAGTCAATTCAGTCACTTTCCTCTTTCCCTTCTAAGTTGTTCTTGTTATACCTTATTCTATCTTGTGTTGTGGCTGTGTGTTTACAGAGATGAGGTTAAATTTATTTTTGGTGAATTTCTTCCTTTGATCTTTGAGTTTAGTATTTAAGTGGTTGCTAACCTATTCCGGTAAAGATCTACTATTTTTCTGAGTTTTGTCTACCTACTTTTCTCCTTGCTCCAAGCTTTGTGTTCCCTTTCTCTTCTTTTTTTCAGGCCTGAGGGCCTTCTTGAGTATTTCTTGTAGTGGGGGTCTCGTGGCCATGAACTCCCTTAGCTTTTGTTTATCTGGGAGAGTTACTATTTCTCCATCATATTTGAAGGATATTTTTGCTGGATAGAGTATTCTTGGCTGAAAGTTTTTGTCTTTCAGTATTTTGAATATATCATTCCAGTCTCTTCTAGCCTGAAAAGTTTCTGTTGAGAAATCCGCTGAGAGCCTGATGGGAGTTCCTTTGTACGTTGTTTTTTGTTTTTGTCTAGCTGCCCTTAATATCGTTTCTTTGTCATTGACCCTGGCTAGCCTTACCACTAGGTGTCGTGGTGAAGGCCTTTGTCTGTTAATATATATAGGTGTCCTGTTGGCTTCGCTTACTGGTATTTCCTGCTCCTTCCTCAGATTTGGGAAATTCTCAGCTGTTATTTCCTTGAATAGGCTCTCTGTTCCTCTTTCCCTCTCCTCTCCCTCAGGAATACCTATAATTCTTATGTTACATTTTCTAATAGAGTCAGATATTTCTCGGAGTCTTTCTTCATTTCTTTTTAGTCTTAGTTCTCTCTCCTCTTCCATCTGGAGTATATCTGTATTCATATCCTCTAAAGTACTAATTCTTTCCTCCATATTGTCAGCTCTGTTCTTTAAAGATTCCAGATTCTCCTTTATCTCCTCCATTGTGTTCTTCATCTCCATCAGCACTGATTGGTTTTTCTTTATGATTTCAATCTCTTTTGTGAAGAAACTCCTAATCTCATTGAATTGTTTGTCTGTGTTGTCTCGTATTTCGTTGAGTGTTTTTATGATAGCTATTTTGAAATCTCTGTCATTTAGTTTATGGATTTCTGTGTCTTCGGGGTTGATTTCTGGGTGCTTGTCATTTTGTTTCCGGTCTGGTGATTTCATATATTTTTGCATGTGGTTCCTGTGTTGGTTTTGTTTTTCCTCATCCTGGAAATCTCTGGTTGCAATTTTCACCTGCCGCCACTGTCTGGTGGTAAAGGGCTGTGTAGTCTAAGCCCCCTGTGCTCTGCCCCAGTTTTTCTGCTGCAATCCGCAGTTTTGTTTTGTTATTTCCCCCCACTGTGATCCACGGGTCCAGTCTTTTGATCAGGTCTGTCTGGGATCGCTAGGTCTGGTCTGGTCGGTTGAGCTGCAGAGTCCGGGTTGCAGGGAGGGGGGAGCCCTCTCTTTTACCCTCTGGGTCCCTGACGTGGGAGGCTTCTCGATTGCCCCTCTTTATCCGCTCTCTGGGGTGCTCAGATGTTGATGGTAGCCCTGTGGCTCCTCTGAGTCCTCTGTGCGGGAGTTTCCCACTGGCTGAGAGAGTCCGAAGAGCCACGGTTTCCCCGCCGAGGGCCGCCCCTCCCCCCTCTCTGGGAGCCGCGCGGACCCGGATTGCTGATCTGATGGGGAGGGAGAGGAGTTCTCCTTACCTCTCCCCACTTCCTCCGGGGGCCCAGCACGTTCGGCTCTCAGATGTGCGGCAGTGTGGATCCCTCCGCTCTAGGTTTTCACTGTCTGGGATTCCGTTGTTGGTCTGTGACTGTTGCTTTTGTTGTATCTTGTCAGGGGAAGAGTTCACGGGACAGCTCACTCCACCATGATGCTGACGTCACTCTGTCCAATCATTTTTATGGGGGACCTCAAACTGACAATTATTAAGCCAAGCCCTCAGGACATGAAAGAAGCTTGTAAGATTTTTATTGCTGTTCTTTGTAAATACTTACAGCTTCTGAGACCTTTAGTTTTTGAGCAATGACACTGGAAGTTGGCAAGCTCAACTCTTTAAAGAATTCTCTCTTATCTGGCTCTTAAAAAGGAGTCCCAAAGTGGCCGCTGTAACTTTAAATTATCCTGGGTTATCTTGCCAGCCATTTACAGCTATCCTCATTTCATTAAGCACTTGCAAGTTTCAGCATGAAGCCAGCCAGAGTTCTGAGGGGAGTCTGTCCATTTGGAAATTGGTTGGCTTTTAGAAGATTGATTTACCACTTTTATTTTAGTTCAGTTTTACTATAAAGTTTGAACAATTTATATGGACAGTGTATTGAGTCAGACACATGCTGCTTGTGAGTGTTATCCCCTAAAGAATGGTCATAAGCACTCTTCTTACAAGTCTCTGTTTCTGTCACCAGCAGTATAAACTACTATGGGGACTTGGAGAGTGTGGGCAACCAACCCTCATATTTATATCCCCGAATGAACTGTCAATTACTTAAGTGAATGATTGTGATGAAATTTCCTATGGGACTGCTGCACATCTCAAGGCTCAACTTTAGACACTCCCACTAGGTTCTCAGTCACCTGAGAACACCTTATGGCTGGGATGATCTGGTGTCCCTTCTCTTTGGAGATGAGCAAGTTCAGACTTTCATTTATCTATCAAGGGGTTTGTACATACTTTATAAAAACAATTATTTCCAATTTAAAATTAAATTAAAAGGACATCTTGCCTAATACACTCCAAAGTTTCCCCTAGGCTCCCCCGGGCTTGGAAATTCCCCCTAGGATTCTGTTTCCTACTAAGTCCCCCTAGGTTCCTCTTACCTAGGGTATGTACTGGTACCCCCATAAGACACCTAAACTTGAGACTTGAAACAGCTTGGATAAACTCTGGACTATCAACTTAAGGATGTCCAGGTTTCAGAACTCACTGGGCTTGGCTGAAGAATGCAGTGATCTGGGAGTGCTCAGTGGGCTCCCATTGGTACTGAACACCAGTTCAGTGTAGATTCCAAGTGGTCTCTGGTGGGTTTATCTGAAATCCTGCTATGACTGTGCCAAGAAGTGTAGATGGGAATAATCCATAATCAATCTATAAATCAAAATTGGGGTGAGTTTATTATAAGCCAGCTTTGAGGACTATAGCCTGGGCCTTCGGAAGGAAGGACACCAAAGAGGTGGGGTGTAAAGAATAGTTGTATCCATCTTGGACAAAGAACAAACATCACATGTGACAAGAGTATCTCTTGTACTAGTGTCACAAGATCCTTAGCTGGCACAGCAGGTCGGGGTCAGCAGGTCAGTGGTCACAAGGTGAGCACAGCAGTAATTAATCTTTAGTTTCCAGGAGAAATGCTTATCCTTAGAGAAATGCCAGTAATTAATCCTTAGTTTCTGGGAAGAGATGATTATTCTTAAAGTAACTTCCCTCCATTCCTAGGCTTAAAACGAAGCAACAGCTTCATGTATTTCTGGGCTTGGCTGGTTACTGGAGACTACGTGTTCCTAATTTTTCTCTATTAGCTTCCTCACTCTATAAATTTACTAAAATTTCAGTCCCTGAGCCCCTTCCCTGGGAATATAAACATGAGCAGGCCTTTATAACACTAAAACAAGTGCTGCAAGAACCCCCTGCCTCTATGCTATCAGACTATACAAAACCTTTTACTTTATTTGTGCATGGAAGAGTTAACCAGGCCCTGGGAATACTCATGAAAGAACATGGTAATAAACATACGCCTGTTGCCTATTGCAACATACCACTTGATGAAGTTGATTATGCCTACTCCAGCTGTCTAAACGCTATAGCACAGCTACAAAGTAGAAGTAGAAGCTTCAGCAGATCTAATGCTAGAAAATGGCATTTATTTGCAAACTCTGCGTGTTGTCCAAAGTCGTCTTTACTCTGAATTTCTCAACATTTCTCTGCCAGCAGACTAACCTCCTACTAGATCCTTTAGTTTTCAGCACTAATATATGTCTTAAATGTTGCAATATTCTTAATCCTGCTACATTACTACCTCTGCCTGATAAATGTGAGTCCCATGGTTTTGAGGTAATAATGTCCCATTTTGTGACAATGTATCCCAATTTATGAATCACCCCTTTAACTAATTCTGATCTAATTTTTTTCATTGATGGGTCATACCATAGAAATAAAAAAGTGAATTTCCAAGCTGATTATGCTTTTGCTACAAATATCAGCTACTTGAAAGTGAAAGTCTCCCATAAGCTCAATTAGTCCAACAAGCAGAGCTCCATGACCTTACTTGAGCATGACAGTTATTAGAAGGACAAACTGTTAATATTTATACTTATAGCCAGTATGCCTTTCGGGTCATCGTGATTTGGGGATGTTATGGAAACAAAGGGGCTTTCTTACATCTGCTGGGATCCCAACCAAAAATGGACAAGTAAATTACCTTCTTAATGCCATTCTTTTACTTCTGAAATTCCTGTCATCCAAATTGAGACTCACCCTAAAAAGACTAAACCTGATCATCAGGGAAATGCCCTAGCTGGCTTTCATGCAAAGGAGCAACAATAGAATGTATAGATTTTAGCACACGTAGATCAAGTCTATTCTGCCTTTGCAAAAAATGACCCACATTGCCAGACTTTTGTCATCTGGATGTCCTAGTTATGTGGCAACAGTTTGCTCCCAAATCAGAGAAATTAAGATGGGCAAACAATGGCTGTAAATTAAATGAAGAGTTCAGTCTGTGGGAAACTCAAGATGGCTGCTTGGTTCTTCCTGGCTCCCCAGCTAACCCCATTTCTTGGTTTTACATTCATTCACCTACCATATTGCATTTAAGATGCCTCAAATTATGAACAGACATTGGTGGAAAGACTTCTATAAAAATGCAAAATCAGTTTACTGCCAATATCTGACGTGTCAGTTCCATAACCCTGGAAAAACTATTTTTGTTCCCAGAGACCTCAGATCTCCTCCCTCTAGACCCTTTGAACACCTGCAGTTGGATTTCATTCAACTGCCACATATTATGGGTTATAATTATTGTTCTTGTTATTGTATATATGTTTGCAGATGGGTTGAAACTTTCCCTTGTCACAATGCTGATGCCCTTGCAATGGAAATAAATTGTTAGAAAGCATGTTTCCCACTTGGGGTGTACTTTCCATAATGTCCAGTGATCAAGGCCCTTACTTCACTCGGCAAACCATATGAACCTTAATGAAAATTTGCAAACTTCTTGGAATTTTTACTGCCTTTATCACCCTCAAATCATCAGGCAAGGTTGAGAGAACTAATAGGATTCTCAAACTTAAAATCCCTAAACTTACTGAAACTTCTGGACTTGTCTGGTTTAAGGTATTGGCTTTTGTCTTGATAACTGTTTGCAGTACCCTCTTTGGGAAATATAAACTAACTCCACATTAAATAGTCACTGGCATTCCAATGTCTATTGGTATATAACCTTCTGCTGATCCCTTGTTCTCTCCTGCTAGTACTATCACTACGATAAGTGTCTAATGTTTTATACTCAAGTCTATTATCAACAGGTTGAA
The DNA here is from genome assembly GCF_057802395.1 of Ceratotherium simum simum. NCBI lineage: Eukaryota > Metazoa > Chordata > Mammalia > Perissodactyla > Rhinocerotidae > Ceratotherium > Ceratotherium simum. The sequence goes on from NC_141941.1 coordinate 13,140,558, forward strand.
AAAGCTTTCCAAGACCTCTATTCAAAGGCTTTTTCTGGCCATAGTCTAGAGTTTGGCAACTGAGTATTCTGGAGTTGTCATCAGAAGAAGAGAGCCCCATTGGAAGGGACCTTACCTAGTACTCCTGACCACTGACACTGCTGCAAAGTAGAGGGCATTGAGCCTTGGATACATATTTCACAGCTAAAGAAGCCTCCATCTGACATCTGGTCCTGTACAGATGCTGGAGACCTCTCTATCAAATTAACATGAAAAAGAAGTAGCTGACATCAGGGTAGACTGCTTCCACCTAAGATGCTGGATCAGGACTTCATACTTTAACTAAAAACATGAGACTCTTTCCCTTTCTCTTTGTTTCCTTTACTCTGGCATTGGCCTGGAAAGAGAACACCCTCATCTGTGTCTCCTAGACCACTGCTAAAGGGGGTAACATTTCAGACTGCTGGATTTGTCATCAAAGATTCTAATATATCCATGATGCTAGAGACTGCCTGGTCCTCCTTGTGATCAATTTCTCTTCTATTCCCAATGTCACTGCAAACAATGATTGACCCTACTTAGAAGTCTCTTACAGAGTTCAGCTTTTATGACTAGAACATCCAGTGCCTGGTTTTTGCCTTGCTCCAATTATAACCAGATGTAGCCAAATATATACATTTCTCTACATAAATTTTAGTAATTTGCACCCCCCCATTCTCATGATTCTGATAGCTCAGATGTGACCCACTCACTAAGAGATCTCACCAGCATCCCCTATCTTTGCAAGGCATTTAGAATGACTCTTTATTTCAGGCTGGGAGATTTTCTTCATATATGTGCTGAAAACCTGACTGTCTCTTGGCTTGAACAAGTAAACAAAGCAATCCCTGAGAACGTGTCCATTATCAGTACCTACTTAATGAGTATGGTACATGCCCTGACAAGGTTTGTCTTTGTTTGTGGTGGTTATCACACTCTCCTCGGACCTAACAATGCCTAGATGGATGATGAATACCTAGGCAATGCCTCTTAGGTTGTCTAACTGTGCCCCTAACTTTCCACAAACAAACTAAGATACCTCATTGGATGATTTCCCTGGATTTACATCATGGAGTTAGAAAGAAATTACTAGAAGGCATTCATCACTCAGGATTTGCTTCTTCTGACAGGGCCATATTTCAGTGGTTAGGAGTAAATATAAATGAAACTATGATTGGAAACCGCTCCTCAACTCAAAGTATTGCAGAATCCACAGCTAATGCAGTAGGCTGCCCCACAAATTTACTTAGACTTTCTGGCTAAAGTTGTTCTGGATAATAGGATAGCCCTTAACTATCTTTTAGCTGAGCTTGGAGGTGTCTGTGCTGTGGCCAACACCACTTGCTGCACCTAGATTAACATTTCTAGAGACATTGAAACTCAGTTACATAAGATCACTGAACCACTTGGCTTAAAAGGTGACTCTTTCCCTGGGGTCTTTTTTAGATTTATTTAATTTTGATTGGTTTGTGTCTTGGGAATCATGGTTCTGATGTACACTTCAAACACTGAGAATTATCCTGCTTAAAATAATCAAGGTAATCTTTCTGGTACATTGTATTCTCTCAAAAGCTCTAAATGCATGTTCACAGTCACTAACCACCAAGCAAATGATCTTCCTAAGACTTAAACATCCAAAAGGAACAAAAATAACGGCCTACTTAAAAATTGTGAACTTGAAGTGATGGCCTGTGAATATCACAGACATTAAGTAAAAGAAAAACATCAGAACTGGTGAATATCACAACAAGGATCAACAAAAGCTTTGAGAACTACAGAGCAATAGCTGTGAACGGCACTAGTAATTTTGATCATATCCCTTAGTTACACTCAAGTCCGATCAAATGGGGAATTGTTAAAAAGGAGACAGCAGCCCAAAATGAAATCACCTGTATCAAACCCCACGTCAGCAAACCAAGATTTAATAGTTAATCTAATTGCAGTTTCAGCCTCCCTGAAATGCAACTTTTAACCAGTTAACACGGAATTTACTTTGTCAGCACTAGTGAGATAATCTCTGTAGTCTCCTTCTGTTCCCCTTAGAAGGGCAGTCTTGCCTGAAACAATGCATTACTTGATAATTTCTTTTTCTGTCCCCTTTCTGCTTTTAAAAACCTTTCTTTTCCTACAGCTGAACAAAAAGTCTTTCTATTTGCTAGATGGGAAGCTGCCTAATTCAGGAATCATTCAATGAAGCCAATTATATCCTTAAAATTTACCCAATTGAATTTTGTTTTTTTATTGACAGCATAATGACCAGAGCTAACAATGTTGTATTATATATTTGAAAGTTGCTAAGAGAGTAGCTCTTAAAAGTTCTCTTCCCAAGTAAAGAAGTTTGTAACTAGATCAGGTGATGGATGTTAACTGGACTTGCGGTTATCATTTCACTATATATATACATATATACACACACACCAAATCATTATGTTGTATATTTTAAATGTATATAATGTTACATGTCAATGTATATCAATAAAACTGGGAAAAAGCAATCAATTCTGTGTTAAAAATAATATTTTAGGGGCCGGCCCTGTAGCATACTGGTTAGGTTTGCACAACGTGCTTCGGTGGCTGTGGGTTCATGGGTTCAGATCCCAGCATGGACCTTCACATTCATCATCAAGCCATGCTGTGCTGGCATCTCATATATAAAGTAGAGGAAGATGGGCACAGATGTTAGCTCAGCAAAAAGCTTTCTCAGCAAAAAGAGGAAGATTGGCAACAGATGTTAGATCAGGGCTAGTCTTCCTCACAAAAAAAATAAATAAATAAAATAAAATAAAATTTTAAAGTCCAATAAATCACTTATGAATAAAAGGAGTTGAATGTATTCCTTTTCCTTTAATACAAGGTTATTTAAGAAAATATTATTACCTCTCTTTTCATCAAATTACATCTAAGGTACCTTTACAAATAAGATAATTTTTTCTGTGAATCATTAAAGAAAAGTGTGATCTAAAAAGAACAGCAAAATCTTAGTTGTACTTTGGATGAAAATCTAAATACATGTAAGCACTATTTGCCTCATTTTACTTCTGGAAATTGCAATTTAACCTTTGAGTTTGCCTGAGGATAAATCTCCACTTGGCCTTTGTTTCAACTCTAACATTCTTTTTACTCAAGTAATCAACAATGAACTGCATAACCTACCATCCTTAGTGCTCTTACCACAGCCACTGTCACCGACTAGGTACCTCAAAGATGGGTTTGGAAGCAATTAACTGTTTTTCCAAGTTGCTTCTTTTCCTTTTGCTTGCTAAGGAGATGTAACCACCAACCATCCTGAAACTGACCAAGTCTCACCACAAGAGCTACGCCCATGATCTTTGCCTTATATTTAATGCAAAGATCTCTCCAGGAGGAGCTTTGGCCTCCTTATGTGGAAGCATGTTCTCCAACTGACCCCATGCAAGTGAATATCCACCTCTCCCTTTTGAATATTCATTCCCTAACCAAATAAAAGTTCCTGCTTTCCTTTGTTCATGGGGCCATAACTTTGGAAATGATTCCTCATGGCCTCCTGTTTGCTGCTAATACACTTTACTTTGTGAGACAACTTCCACTGGTGTAGAGTCTTATTTAACTCACCAGGAGGCCACCCCACTTGGTTAGGTAACACCCACCACCTTAGCAAATGCCTAATCAACAAGCCTCCTATATTTCCATTATTGCTTCTTTCAGAGGCAAAAAGTGATTATGCTTATAGATTTTTACTTTAAGCTGCTGAAAGGAGGCATATGCTAGGGTTAAGGGGCCTAAACCCATTTTGTGAGCCTTACACAAAGTTGCCGCCAGTGGGTTTTGGTCTCCGCAGGTGTTTGTACAAAGAACAGAGAGGGTCACAATGAAGTCTGTGTGTCAGTTGCAGTTGACTTAAACTATTTGTCCACTAAGGAAATGGTTTTGCAATTGGTGACTTGCATTTTATAAAAGCCACAACCTCACAAAGTTAAATTACTTTTATGCTTGTTAATGTTTAGTTAGTATAGACAGGCTAATTGAAATAACACTGGAGGGAAGTATGAGAGAGGAAACTCCTGTCTTTTCTCTTAGAAGATATCACCACAACTTGGGGCTTAAAGCACTTGTGGAAAACATTACCTTTGTTATTAATAGGTGTTGCCTTCAGAGTTTACAATTTTCTCTTTGATGCCCCCAGATGTTTCTTGTCTGATAAGTTGGTGGGATGCTGAAAGTAAATGCAAATAATCAAAGGATTAAGTAAGTTCTAAGGTCCTTTAAATATGAAAAAAAATGTTATTTTTATGATCAGGGTTTCATGTGCATGCCCACCTGTAGGTTTAATTTGAATTTAGAAAAATTGGAGTAAAATGGAAATAAAGCTAACTTTTTTAACATTATCTAAAATGCACAGTTCCATGTGCTTTACAAATAGTCTCATAACGTCTTAAGTAAGTTCTGTTGTTAAAGCAATAAATGTTCATCGTAGGAAAAAAAATGTCACATAAGGATTTAAAATAAAATGAAAAATTTCTGCCTCATCACTTTACTCCAAACTCTGTGGTTAACTCTTCAACCATTTGGCCTAAACCATTTATGTATTTTATGGTCCTAGAAAATCAGGCTTGGGGTATATTACCAATACACATACATCCAACAAACCAGACACAAAGACAAAGAGGCTATGAAATGGGTACTTGAGCTTACATATGTTATATGTACAAACACACACACACAGACACGTACTGAAAAGTGCAGGACTTTCAGCACATAACTCTGTTCAAACCCTTGTAGTAACACCAAACTCTAACATGGCTTCTAGCAGCACAAGGCAATGTCGCTAGGATAACCCCAGACTCACATTAAAATGCCTGCCTGAGAAAGCTCAAGGCTGCGAGAATTTACTGAGGGATAGAGATCAAATGAAAAAATAAAACTTGTCTCTCTCTTTATTTGCAATGAAGAACTATCTATATAGAAAATTCAAGAGAATGTAAAGAAAAATATTTTAAATATCATTTGTACATAAAATAACTTTAAAACAAAATAACTTTTCATCGATTGTAGTTCACCCAAGATTATGACTGTAAATAGATCATTCAAAATCTAAACATTAGAAATTAACTTAAGAATGCAGCTAATGCAGCTAACAAAAGATGTAAAGGTTTTTGCTGAGAAAATGTCAGATATTAAAAATTTGATTATAAAACAGAAGACACCACGTTGATGGGCAAGAAAACTCAATACATTAAAGTCAATTCTCCCCTAACTCAACTATAAAATCAAAGCAATTTCAGTCAAAACTCCAATGTTC